>NC_032027.1:2556351-2567001 GCF_001865875.1 Lupinus angustifolius
ACGAGGATGAGGATAGGATAAGGATGAGAATAGGAGGAGGATGAGGATTGGATCGGGATGAGGACGAGGACGAGGAAGAGGATAGGATGAGGATGAGGATGAGGATGAGGATAAAGTAATGAGTACCATAATATCCGCCTAACAGGTATCTGCATATACATTTTAATTAAATATTTTTTTATTATTATTTTAATATTATATTTTTTCTATTTTATTATCATTTCATAATAAATTTTAGTAATTGAACTATAAGTATAAAATTACCATATTACTCCCGTAACAATTAATTTTAGATATTAATTATTATAAAATATATAAAAATATAATTAAATTGAAAACTTGTTAGATAATCACAAATATCCACTACTCGTACGGGTACCCACAGTTAATACAAGTATGGATATGGATATGCACTACATGTGTCTGATCGATCCTATTTCCATCCTTAGGGGCACTACCCCTAAAATTTAAAGCAAATAAAAAATATTATTATTAAAATATGTGTTTTACCTATACTTAAAACAACATATTTTTGAGTGATTAAATTAAAACTTAATTTCTAGTTCTGAACGGAACATAAGAGACACACATTGTCACTTTCACCATTATTGTACAAGAACAATCCACAAAAACAAAAACAATATGGTTATGCAATTTTACCAATACTTTCTTTATGACATATATTTTCATTTCCTCAATTGATATTTAATATTTCGGTATCATTACTCCATATTGACAGTGTAATTATTGACATTGTTATTACATTCTAAATTTTTATTAAAACATACAAAGAGTTTTTTTATAGGGACACTCATATTCACTAATAATTTGCTTTTCTAATGATTTATTATATGATTAATTTCAAGTTAATGAAATTACCTAACAATGCACAACGTCTAAGCGCAAAAAAATGATTCATATTTTAAAAGGAAACCTTATGATAAAGATGACGAAGATGATATAGTTTCGATGTCTTTACTTCAACGAAATTCTTCATTTGTTCAAGTAGTCTCACAAGATCATCAACCTTTAAAGGTTCAAAAGGTATCAATATGTGAATATGATATTAACTCTTTAGAACGTGATCCTTGAAAACTCCCTTAAATTTGGAAATATCCAATGAATCTAAGAGATGAAATTTGGAGAGCTTATCTAAATTGGGATCCATATCAATGTGATGTCGAATAGTGACAAAACGAGATTATATAGTTGGATGGACGGTGAATTTATTGTAGAGAACAAATGATTTATATCGAAAAGAAAATACTTGAAACTTTTACCTCTGATTCAATCATCAATGAATTTAAGTCTTTAAAAGAACGAAAGTAACACTTTAAATGAATGTATATTTTTCTTTAACATATTGAGTTGTTAATTAATGTTATTGAGAATTAATATATTATTTTAAAACTTCAAAACAATTATATATATTTCTTTATATTTTATTGTTACTTAATTAATTTTAATTTTAAGTTGTAATTATATATTATTGTCCTCTCTAAATTTTTGATCAAGATATGCTATTGATTAATAATGAACTTGTGGGCATCTTCAACACCTAAGAATCATGTTTTACAATGCATGCAAGAAATAAGTACATGAATTTATAATGTAGAAACATTGTTATATTAGATTGGGGAACATAGATGGAGTTGAACTAGAGGTAATTCAAATATGCATGAATGTTTAGAACTTATGGATGAAGATTGTAACTATGTTATATAGTGGATCATATATTTGTTCATTGAGCGAAAGTATCCAAATCAAACAATGTAGAATTAGAGAAACTCAAGTTAAACTAGGCCCCTACCCTGATTGATGTTGGCCTCACAATTGTTGACCTAATTAATATCATTTTTTATTATGGAATGCAAATGTAAAGTGTTTCCATGATAATAAGAACTAATCTAGTGGTAAACCAAAACTAGATTCTCAAGTATTATACAAGTTAAAATATCAAAGTTTGAGTTTTTAAAATAATACTTAATGGAAGAGACAATCATAATACATTGGATGAAATTATTGTAGAGTCGGGATTAAGCAACAAAAACATAAAAACTGCGAAGTTCTTGCTTGTGAACTTATAGCCCAAGTTGGGGGCAACATTTGGCCCATACATACAATTAAATAGAAACCCATTAAAAGAAAAGTCATCACTCCCTAATCCTCATCTTCCAAGAAATGGCTGCACCAACAACAACAACAATGGCTTCTTCTCAAACTCATCTCTTCTTCTCTTTCTCCTCTTCCTCTTTACGCCTTCACCCTCTCCACCACAAACCCAACCCAATTTCATTCCCTTCTCTGTTCAGAGTCAAATTATCCCAATCCGTTACTAGTAACCGCCACTCCAATCCCGTAACTGAAAAAACTCAACAAAACCACGATATTCTACGTGGCTCCACGCGCACCGTAACCACCGCAGTAGCCACCGCTCTATTGTTCCTCAAACTCATTCTCCAGAAAACAACCACAACCGTTATTCCCAACCTTATCGCCACGTCATCGCCGTTGTTCTTTGCGTCGCTCAAGGACCGTCCGCCGGGGTACCTGAACACGCCGCTGACGGTGGTGGCGGCGGGTCTAGGGAAGTGGCTGGACATATACAGCGGTGTTTTGATGGTTAGGGTTTTGTTGAGTTGGTTCCCTAATATACCATGGGAAAGACAACCTCTATCAGCGATTCGTGACTTATGCGATCCTTATCTGAATTTGTTTCGGAATATTATTCCTCCGGTTTTTGATACACTTGATGTTAGTCCTCTCCTCGCTTTCGCTGTGCTTGGAACTCTTGGATCCATTCTTCACACCGCTATGGTTTAGGTTCAATCTCAATTTCGCTCCCTAGGTACTTTCTGCTATTTTCTATTCTTGTTTATTTCTAGTGTTATGTTTGCTGCATAATATGTTAATTTACTACTAAGTAAAGGCGACAAGTAAAGGGCGACTCAGTGCACGAGACGGGATTGGGGAGGGTAGATGTAAGCCTGTTTCCGGAATTTTTCTTTGAACCCACAACCTTCATGTAACAAGGCAATGGACCTTATTGTTGCACCTTTGCTCCCCCTCCAATATATAAGTTTATCTAATTATCGTTAATTCAAGTAGCAAGAGCCACTAATAATCATAATATTCCTTTTATTATATCTATTGCATACTAATATATGGTCACTTTTGCGACTGCACAATATTGTGGCTGCATAAGGTATGTGGTCTGCAATTTGAAACCGTGTATGTGATCAATGTAACCTGTTTTGCAGCCGGTAGAACTAGTGATGTAGTACCCTGATCATATCGATGATCAATCTAATGGTCGGTTCAGGTTTAATAACATTGCATTAGGGTTTGAAAATTGGATTCAAGTTTGAGCCAGTTTCAAATGTATGCAAGAGACTTTGAAACTCAAAGGGAAATTAATCAGGGTCTTACATGGGGTAGCTTTTGTTTGAATGTAACTGCTTTTAATTTTCTGTGAAGCATATGAACTTCTGTGCTTTTGATATAAATGATACAGAGAGCTCAAGATAATAGTGTTCTCACTATTTCTGTTATGGCTAGAGAGTTCATTAATGTCATTAAAATATTTCCAATGTGATATATATCTATATGCTGGACGGCATTGATTATTTGTGTAAAGTAGCCCATGTAGTACTTATATGCAAGTGTTTTTTAATGCAATTCAATTTCCACGGTTATATTCTGTTTGCTTTATATGCTCCTTCTGTAGCTAGCTAAGTGATGAAGTTTGTGCTAATTGCCTAATTCTATCTTAGTTGAACTCAAAGTTTGTTATACTTTCATCCAAAGCATAGTTGCTTCTGATTGATGAAAACATTCCCTGCTTCTGATACATAAGAACTCTGATGTTTTTGCTGCATCAAAGGTCCTGAATGTTTAATAGAATGCTCTGGATCCTATAAAGTTTGCTGTATGATGAGTGGTGTATATTTTATTTGAAAAAACATCTAAGATAGAATTTGAGAAATATTTTTTTATGCTTTCCACATATGCAGCCACATATTTTTGCCCTTGAGGCCACCACCATCTGTACTCAATTCTAGTTTTACTCTAGAGTCTGCTATCTAAGAGTTATGGTGTATATGTTTTATTGGAAGAAAGCAAAGTGATGATACCAATATCTGCTACTGTTTTGAACTGTTTTTCCCCCATCTGAAGATGTGGTGCCTCGTCTTTGCCTAGTGACTCATGGGCTCAATTCCATTCACGAAATACATTTCAAGCTGTCAAAAATATTTTAGAGAAATAAGGGAGATTTGTGGGCTAAAAGTAAGTAAAATATCATAATATACTTTCAGTGTTTGACAAGACTTTGTCCACTTTTTTTTTGCTTAAACAATGGCTTTATAGGCCATAGGAACAGAGCATACGAACTGTTGATAATTGAATTTAAATGACTAAATACTTGACAGCTTGATAATAAACTTGCATCGGAAAATTACAAAAATTCTAACTCTTCCTGTTTAGCCAGATTGCTGCATTTCTTAGTTGGAGGTGTCCTTTCTTATTTAGATTGTGCTCTGATTAGTAGTTGGAGGTGTCCTTTCTTATTTAAAAGTCTGTAAAACAGGGTAAACTATGTATGTGTTCAACAATTTTTTGTGTGGTCACATTGGTGCTTGTTGTGTGGCTTTTATTTGATTTGGTTATGTTCACTCATATGTTGCTTCACCAAGTTCCTAACATTTAAAGGGAGAGATTGTAAGCAGGTTCATGCAAAATTATCCTCTCCATGCGTAATAGACTTATACTTGTCCTGGTACTTTGCGGTGAAGATGCCTAATAGATTCAACACTTTTCTCTCTGGATGACTTCTTACATATGTATTTTTTGCAGGGATTGAAGAATACATGATTTAGCAAAAGAATAGTTCAGATTTGCAGTTGTTTTTTTCTTTTGCCCCTCATGGGCCAGTATCCCATTCTATCTATGGTTGAATTGGCACCAAAAAATTTCTGGTCGTATTGAATTTGAGTACACTCATAAAAAACTGTCTTCTGTATGATGTTGCTGGAAGCTTGCTATGTCTTTTTAGTTGTAATTAATATGAGTAAAATCATTGTATGACTTTGTTGCTTCATTATAGGGGATGGTTGCAAGTTATTTCAAAAATTGAGTTTTTAAAGAGGAAACACATCACTACTGAGAAGAGCTTTATGAGAGTTGAAGTTATTATGCTCTTTGGAATTGTAAAGAACTTGAAAATTGGTCTGACGCTCACAATTTTGAATTAATATCCAACTTCTACACTACAATGCTTATTCTGCAGGATACTAGACATTCCACGCACATGATACTAGCATTTTATATATAATAGCTTAATGGTTATACTGTAATAAATCTACTTGACATGAATTGAAAAAAAGTTTCAACAGTGTTCTATTTGAAGCCCCACCTTATGTTGAGAGCGAATTTTTTTTACTATATACTAAAAAATAAGTGATTAATTAATAATTAGTGTGTGATTTGATATGGATTATTTTTTTTATTTTCAGTTTATGAGAGATTATTATAATTTGTTTATGTTTGAGTACGTTAGTTGAAAATGAATATAAATTATTATGTTTTGTTTGAGTGAGGTAGAAATGTTGTTTTTATA
Source organism: Lupinus angustifolius (assembly GCF_001865875.1). Taxonomy (NCBI): domain Eukaryota; kingdom Viridiplantae; phylum Streptophyta; class Magnoliopsida; order Fabales; family Fabaceae; genus Lupinus; species Lupinus angustifolius. The sequence goes on from NC_032027.1 coordinate 2,561,969, forward strand.
TAGTAAATTATATAAAAGGGTATGAAGTTATTTTTTTATGTTATGATTATTTTGATTTTTTTACATAATTTTTAATATTTATCATTGTATATATTTACTGTAATTTTTTTAATTTTTAATATTACATCATAAATGCTAAAAAATATATTAAAATAAAATACAATATAAAAATTAATATTAATATTAAAAAGCAACATAATACACAAATAAATAAAAGTTGCTAAACTTTTATTTATTTATAGAGTAAAATCTAGAAATTAATATGAGATTACTGTGGCTGTTTTTACATATTTTTTTAAATATACATTTTTCATATTTATCATCATCTATGTATTTTACTCAAAGATGTGTATTTTTTAAATATACATTTTTATATTATCACAATATATCATAACTTTAATTACTTCATTAAAAAGTTATAAAAATTAAAATAAAAGACAATATAAAAATCAACTTTAATATTTAAAAACAACATGACACATATTTATAATATGAAGTTTTGTGAAGAGCAAAGGATAAGGAAGATAACCTTAAAAACAAGGGTAAAATGGGAATTGACATTTCAAAAGAAAAAAAATAAGTTATCTTTAAATAAATAACCCATAGTGGAGGAGCTTCCATTTTTGGCTTATTTTCCCAGGAAAATAAGTTTAGTTTATAATAGATTACAAAACATATATATGTTGCAACATTAAGCTTGTTTTTAAGAAAATAAGCAAAAACTAGAAACTTTAATTTATACCAAACATCCATTTCTATATAACTTATTTTTGGTATATTTTGCTTGTTTTTAAAAAATAAGTTGAATAAACTATGTATGTTTGACAACCAAATGAAATTATAAACTCAATTTTTTTAAATAGATAAGCAAAAAGTATAAGCTCTAAAATCACGGACTAATTTATTTTGTTACCTTATTTTTTTTTTAATTTTTCCACTTCTCATTTTACTTCATCATAACTTTATCTCTCTCCTCATTTTTTACTCTTCCACCAAACTCCGCAACTCTTCACCTCATCAACCCAAACTCCAGAATATCATGGCAGTGTGTGATTGAGATATGTGTTTCACATTTGCATTGACACAATGGAAAGGGAGAGCACGTGATGCTATAATTTTTTATGAAGCACTCCATGTCAGAAGCTTAAAACTTCCATATCCTCCCAATGGTTTCATTTTAATTAATATTATTTGTAATCCAACTAATATTATTGAGTTCTAATTTCTTTTTACATTTTTTAATTGTTTGTCAGGTAAATATTATTTGGTAGATGTTGGTTATCCAATACCCCTGAATACTTGGGACTATATAAATGTGAGTGATATTATCTTCGTGAATTCAAGCGAGCTACTGAATTTAATAGTCAGAATAAGTCTTCAACTATCATCATTCTAGCTTAAGGAATACCATAAAAAGAACATTTGTTATTTGAAAGAATAGATTTGTAATTTTGCATTACATATCCAAATTTAAATATTATACTCATGTCTAACTAGTTATTGCTACAATGACAATACATAATTTTATTAGGCAAAATAATATTTCAAATCCTGAGTTTAAGATCGTTGATAATGATGATTGTGGGAAAATTTACAGATGTGGTGCACCTTGACTGAAAAATTACGGTTTTGGTGCACCTTTTAGAAAAATTACACAACTAGTTTAATTTTATAGAAATCGGCAATTCCATTGCCGATTTATGTATTTTTTTTCTTTCTCCTCCCCCATAATCGGCACCGGGGACGGAGTTTTACTAAAACAATATTTTTTTTAAACTCCCCCCTAAATCGTAAATAGGGGGAGATTTATATTTTTTATTTTTTTTCTCTCCCCTAAATTGGAAGCCAGAGAGTTTTTGATTTTTTTTTAACTTGTGGGAGTTATATTATTAGTTTTAGGGTTTAATTTTTCAAACACAAATCCTAACAACACACAACATAATAAATTGTGTCAATCCTAACCCTAATAACAGAACACAACAATGAAAAACACATATAATATTTTAATAAGTGTTTTTCATTATTGTGTTATGTTATTAGGGTTAGGATTGACACAATTTATTATGTTGTGTGTTTTTAGGATTTGTGTTTGAAAAATTAAACTCTAAAACTAATAATATAACTCTCACAGGTTAAAAAAGAATCAATAACTCCCCTGTTGCCGATTTAGGGGAGAAGAAAAAATAAAAAATAATAAAAAATATAAATCTCCCCCTATTGATGATTTAGGAGAGAGTTTAAAAAAAATATTATTTTAATAAAACTTCCTCCCCAGTGCCGATTTTGGGGGAGGAGAGAGAAAAAAAATAATAAATCGGCAATGGAATTGCCGATTTCTATAAAATTACACTAGTTGTGTAATTTTTCTAAAAGGTGCACCAAAACCGTAATTTTTCAGTCAAGGTGCACCACATCTATAAATTTTCCGATGATTGTGATATACCAAATGTTGATGATGATGCTATCAATGATGATGGTGATCTTCCGGAACACGTGAATAATATATATTCTGAGCACATGTGCCTTGTTCAGGTTCCATTAGGGATGATATTATTAAAATTTTTGTATAAAACTTGACATTTGTGTGTTATTTATTTTGTGAATTGTGTAATTCAAGTTTAACAACTTTTATTTATTTACGTGTCATGTTATTTTATTTTAATATATTTTTTAGTCTTTGTTATACAATATTAAAAATTAAAAAATTATAGTAAAATTATATATAATGGTAAATATTAAAAATATATATTTAAATAGTGTAAAAACATCCAAAATAATCATAACATAAACAAATAACCTCATACCCTTTTCTGTAATTTACTATGTAAAAAAATAAGCTTTCTACCTTACCCAAATAAAACAGATTAGTTTATATTTAGTTTTCAGCTAAGGTACTCAAACATAAACAAATTATAATATTAACATATTATAATATCACAATTTATAATCTTACAGTTTATAAACTAAAACTAAAAAACTTAATTTATACTAAACACACGCTTATACTACTTTTTCTTTTTCTTCATATTTCACTACACTCACAAACACACACTTATGGTTCATTTGGTTGAGAGAAGAGAGTGAGAAGAGAGAAAGATGTGAGAGATATAATAAAGAAAAAGAAAATGATGATAAATTGAATATATTTTTATATTATTTAGTATGAGTGAAATGAAAAAATAAAGGAAGAGAAATAAATATTTTCTTTTCTATCTTTTTTTTATTGAATGAAAAGTAAGACTTCAGAAATATGTTAGATTTAAAAAGACGAAAATATCATTGACACAAAAAGAATGGAAATAAAGAATAGTTATTAAGGGCATATTTGTTATTTTACATCACCAACTTCTCTTCCCTTTACTTCCTCTCCACATTTGGTCAAAAAAGATTTTTATATGGGCACCATATATTTTTATTCTCTCAACTCCTTTTCTTTCTCAACTAAATAAGAGAAAGATCAATGGCAAGTTCTCTTCCCTCTACTTCTTTCCTTCCTTTCTCTATCCAACTTAAGGCTTCATGTATTTGTGTATTCATTAATTAATTGTTGGCAATAACTAAACATAAAAACCATTCTTGCTGTCCAATGAATCTCCATTGTTCCATATTATTCTCTGGCCATCAATGCAGCTACACGAAATCTCCATCGAAATAAGTTTGGTCCAATAATCAAACACGTATACTAAACATTTGTCTCAACTAGGTTGTTATAAATTAAAAGTATAATAAAGCCCAAGTCTATTCCAGGAATAATTAATTATCATATTTTTTAACGGACAAAACTTGGTACAATTGATAGATAATTGAGTTCTTTAAGGATGATATCACAAGTGGTTTCCAATCAAATGAATTAGTTTTCGTCTAAGTTGGAGGATATAAAATATATATATTTTTGTTCTAAATCCCATTAATGTTGGGAAATTCAGAACCAATTTTCCTCATCTGTGTGATGCAAAATAAGCACTTGCGGAAGCAGCAAGTGGATAAAGAAAATAGAGAATAGTAGAAGAATAACACCAAGAATTTTAACCTGAAAAAATCCCCTCAATGTGAGAAGGAAACAACCACATGACCTAGTCCAGAAAATATCTCCCCTATAGAAAGTAGGATTACAATATTTGATTATCTCTTACAAAGAGGATAACACTCAATCTCACCCAAAATGATGAAAATACAAACTCTCTCTAGTATCTCAATAAGAATACAAATCTCACACTATGTGGATAAACTCTCCCACTTTCTCTCTATGATGTTGTTTCTCACTTGCTTGTTGTATCTCTTCCTCACAAGTCCCATATGTATAATGAAGGGGAGAAATGCTCCATCATAAAGACATAGTGGATGATTAATTGTTGTCATACTTTTCAAGACACTTTGAAAAGTGCTACTCCAACTTTCTAAGTTGAACTTCATAATTCTCAAGAGTCAAGGAATAATTCCAAGACTTCGGAATAACCATCATTGAATGATTCAATGGTTCATCTACCAAGATTCATTGGTCTTGCTTCCACATCAATTAGGAAGGATTCCCAACAAATCTCCCTCTTCTTGAATTAATTGATGGGTATCATCAGTCCTGTACCTCTACAACAGTCTGTTAGCTTCTTGAGTGAAACTGTCTTGGTATCATTTCGGACCAGTTGTCATCTGTATGAATTTTCTCTAGGTACAACTCACCATCCTCCAAAGCATTTTGTATCCAATGATAACAATAATCAATGTACTTTGTCTGAGAATGAAACGTAGGATTCTTAGCTAGGCGAATTGCACTTTGGTTGTCACAGTGCAAAACATATCTATCTTGAACATGACCAAACTCATGCAAGATGTTTTTCATGTATTTTATCTCCTTGCCAGCTTCCGATGCTGCAATATATTCCGCTTCAGTTGTTGATAATGCAACACATCTTTGTAACTTGGATTGCCAAGATACAGCTCCCCCGACAAAGGTAGTTAGATAAGCTGATGTTGATTTTATGGAATCTACATCTCCAGCCATGTCAGCATCTGTGTATCCTACTAATATAGGATCT
>NC_032027.1:2567101-2567381 GCF_001865875.1 Lupinus angustifolius
TTTCTTCATCACTAGTTGGACATTGCATTGTTGTTAATTTGAAATGTCCAACAAGTGGAACACTGGAAGGCTTTGCCTTATCCATGTTGAATCTCTTGAGAACTTTCTCAATGTACTTTCCTGTGATAGCCATATCACCTTCTTGGAACGATCTCTGATTATCCTTATTCCAAGGATCTGCTTTACATGACCCAAGTCTTTCATAGCAAAAGACTTGCTTAAAACATTCTTCAAACCAGAAATCTTGGTCTTATCATGCCCAATGATTAACATATCATCA
>NC_032027.1:2567481-2570490 GCF_001865875.1 Lupinus angustifolius
CATGCAAGAAAGTGGTTTTGACATCAAGTTGTTCAACTTCTAAGTCTAGGCTAGCTGCTAGACCCAATGCTACTCTTATGGAGGAATACTTCACCACTGGTGAGTATATCTCATCAAAATCAACTCCTTTCTTCTGATCGTATCCTTTCACAATAATTCGAGCTTTGTACCTTGGTCTTGAGCTTCGTTCTTCAACTTTAAGCCTATAAACCCATTTTTTTCAAGGCTTTTCTTCCTTTGGACAACTCCACCAGATCATAAGTGTGATTCTCATGTAACGAGTTCATCTCATCTTCCATGGCTTTAATTCACTATTCTTTATCAGATATCTGCATAGCGTCTGAGAAGTCTTCAGGTTCACCATTATCTGTTAATGTGATATAATCTTCTTCAGAATACTTTGAAGAAGGTATTCTGCCTCTTTCGGAGCGCCTCAGTTCAACTTGCATCTGATGCTCTACTAGCTCGGGTTCTTGATGCATTTGTGTGTCTACCACCACTTCATCATGATCTGACTCTTAATTAATCTGGTCAAGTTCCGTGTGAGCAGGATCTGCCTGTTGGTGTATCTGTTCTGGATCTATGTGATGATCAGGATCTGTCTATTGAGGAATCTCTCCCCCTGAATCAATGCGAACTTTGGACTTGCACTGACTTTTCTTCTGAACATCTTTGATCGTCTGATCCTCAAATAACACAACATCTCTGCTTCTCACAATTTTCTTGTTTATTGGATGCCATAGTCTGTACCCAAATTCATCTTTTGGAGACCCAAGGTAAATGCACTCCTTCGTCTTAGCATCTAACTTCTTTCTCTCATCTTTTGAAATGTGAACGAAGGCTTTGCATCTAAATACTCTCAGGTGGTTGAAGGATGCCTTCTTCTTGTACCATACTTCTTCTGGAATTTCTTCATTCAGGGGTCTTGAAGGTGTTCGATTTATGAGATCCACTGCAGTCTTCACTACTTCACCCCAGAAAGACTTGGGGAGATTGGTATCTTGCAACTTGCATATGATCTTCTCTTCAATTGTGCGGTTCATCATCTCAGCTACTCCATTCAACTGAAGAGTCTTTGGTGGTGTCCTCTCCAGTTTGATACCAAAAGCCTTGCAGTAGGCTTCAAATGGACCACGATACTCTCCACCATTGTCTGCTTTCAGACACTTCAACTTCTTCCCAATCTCACGTTCTACTAGTGCATGGAACTCTTTAAATGCTGATAGTACTTGATTTTTATTTTCGACAAGTACACTCTTACTCTTATCGAATGGTCGTCTATGAATGTGACAAGTTAGTAGGCTCCTCCAAGAGATCTTCCAGATGGTGCACAAACATCTGAATGCACCAATTCAAGTACTTCATCTCTCCGTGAGGGATTGTTCCCTGAAAATTGACTCTATGTTATTTACCATAAAGACAATCAGTACAAGAATCTAAAATTTGACATTTTATACGTGGAAGGTGGTCTTTGGCGAGAATATGAAGTGCCTTCTCACTCATGTGCCCCAATCGCATATGCCAAAGATCTTTGGAGTCAGTAGCAACATTTGCTTTTCCAGAAGAAATTCCTCCTTGCATAATGTACAAAGATCCGTCTTTTGAGCCTCTAGAAATGACTATGTTGTCTTTTGGTAGTTTCCACTTTCCAGCACCAAAGTGGCTTACAAAACCAGCATCATCCAACTTACCCGTTGAAATAAGGTTGAGACGCATATCTGGGATATATCTCACCTCCTTCAGTATAAGCTTTCCTCTTGTGTCTGTTAGCAGCACAATATCACCAATTCCTGCAATCTTACTAGTAACATGATTTCTCATTTTCACAGTACCATAATCACCTTTCTTGTAGTTTCAGAATAAACCTTCATGTGGACTTACATGGAAAGAAGCACCAGAGTCAACGATCCAAGCACAATCACCATATGCAACATTTAGGTAATTGTCTTCTCCAATGAGGAGAACATCATCATCTGCGGTGACGGCTGTGGTAGACTTATGACCATTTTTCCATGGATCAACTAAATCTTCATGGACATTTCCAGCTTTCTGGTCGCTCCTCAGGGACCTGCATTCAGATCTTTTATGACCTTCTTTACTACAATAATAGCATGTTATTGACCTCATGTGAGATTGAGAACGACCTCTGAATTTGATTTTGCTTCTTCCACGAGATCCATTCCTCCCATGAGTTTCACTTCTTCCACGTCTCTCCACAACATTTGCTTCTTCACCCTTATTTTCTGGCTTATCTTTGCAAGAAATAGGCTCATGCATATCCTTGCAGTATAAATGATCCTCCATCATGGGCTTCCAATAGAAACAGTTGTCAGCTATCAACTTGAACATATCTCCATCAAATGAGATATTAGCGGCTACTTCCATCTTGGACTACACAAACTAAGCTCCCCGAATGAACCTGGGAGCTCTGATACCACTGTTGGGAAATTCAGAACCAATTTCCCTCCTCTGTGTGATGTAAAATAAGCACCTGCGGAAGCAGCAAGTGAATAAAGAAAATAGAGAATAGTAGAAGAATAACACCAAGAATTTTAACGTGGAAAAACCCCCTCAATGTGAGAAGGAAACAACCACGAGACATAGTCCAGAAAATATCTCCACTATAGAAAGTAGGATTACAATATTTGATTATCTCTTACAAAGAGGATAACACTTAATCTCACCCAAAAGGATAAAAATACAAACTCTCTCTAGTATCTCAGTAGGAATACAAATCTCACACTATGTAGATAAACTGATGTAATCCTATAGGGGTATTAGATTTTGTTTTGGATCATTCTTGATGGTAATTACTTGTTGGGACCTTTGGAATTGTATTTGTTTTGGATGTTTTGAATGTTGTTTGCTTGTGTTTTGGGTCGTGGGGTTTTGATTGTGTTTGATGGATTTGGTGGTTGTTTGGTTGATGATTGGTGTAATTGTGATGTTGTGGAATGTGTTTGGGACATGTTTGGGGAATTTTGGCCGTGAGGATTAGGGTTATGTGAG
>NC_032027.1:2570590-2613902 GCF_001865875.1 Lupinus angustifolius
CAACAAAATCTAAATTGATCCATTTGATTTTTCTTGCCATTACATATAGAAAAGAAATTTGGTTGCCCTATTGATTCTAATTGAAAGCATATTAATATGGCATTCAAGCCTTGATTCAAACAAATAAAACGTGTGAAATGGTGTTAAAACTCTTGATGCATTCAGATTGCTCTTTCCATATATGGAGGCTTGTTTTGTGTGATGTATCCAGCCCTTTTTAGCACAAGGTTCAACCTCCTTGATTCATCTTCAATTTCTCACGTGTAGCTTTCTTTTTAGGAAGAGTTTGGATTTTGAAAATTCTTTCCTAATTGGCATACTTGTTCCTAATATGTTTTGATTTGAGTTTTGGAACAAGTATGAAAACTTTTAATCCCTTCTCATCCGCCTCCTCCTTTTTAATGTGTGGATTGAGTTTGCCATTGAATTTGTTTCCTTCTTTGGAGCCACACGTGCACTCCCTCTTTGGTAACCTTTTGAATTGTTTCCATAATGATGTTGCTCAATTAAGGAGGTGATATTCTTTGATTTGAGGCTGATTTCCCTTAGAATTACACGCCCCCTTCATGCTCTTCATAAGGAAAGATTTCCTTTAATTCCTTGCTGGTTGCATGCCATCTTCAAGTCCTCCCATAAGGAAAGGAATTCAAACCTGGATTACAAGTTCCTAATGGCCATTTAATAAGGTAATTTCGGCCATATTTATTTTAGATACAAAGTAATAAAAGTTCCAAAGTAAAATAGGTAACTATCAAGTTCTTAAATACTAGTCAGGGTGTTAATCCCTCACTTTATTAAATCAGCTAAAGCATGCCTTAATCAAGCCCTCCTTGGCCGTGGCCAACTTGGGGAATTTCTATGAATATGGAGCAATTGATGGGCTTGATCTCCGTGTTGGGCCTTGCATCTTCAAGTACTCCTTTGATGAGTTGATTGAGAGATTGATGAGCCTTCTTGCTCTTGGACCGAGTCATGGGCCCTCCAAGCCCAATTAGATCCTCTTCATTGTATGCCCTAGGTAGGGTCACATCATAAACTCTCTATGATGTTGTTCTCACTTGCTTGTTGTATCTCTTCCTCATAAGTTCCCTATATAGTGAAGGGGAGAAAGGCTCCATCATAAAGACATAGTGGATGATTAATTGTTATCATACTTTTCAAGACACTTTAAAAAATGTTACTCCAACTTTCTAAGTCGGACTTCATAATTCTCAAGAGTCAAGGAATAATTCCAAGACTTTGGAATAGCCATCATTAAATGATTCATCTACCAAGATTCATTAGTCTTACTTCCACATCAATTAGAAATGATTCCCAACAATTAAAACACATATCATCACATCATGCTATCAGAGATTAGTTGAGACAGAAAGTGTGATAAACCAACAAAATAATAATGATGAAATCACAAGGGCATGGGAATCATCAGCATATTCTTTTGACCGAAAGTTGAATGGAAGATTCCCCAGACAAGTTATCTAGGATATTACAAACCCATTTTCATATCAAAACTGTTGTATATATCACTCAAACTTTTGCCAAAAAATAATAATTGTCACACTCATGATATCAAAAAGAAAATGTAGAGCCAAGTTTTGAATAACAGATTAAATGCAATGATTAAGGAGCATGTAAGACGCAATTAGATCCTACATATAGTTGCTACTCCTTAACATCATATAACCTTGGAAATCTTTCTTGCAAGCTAAGCTAAACAGAAAAATAAGAGTGCCTGCATGCTTGCCTTCATATCATAACTATGCACATTAATTCAATACTTTTTTAATTGAACTTAATTAACTGTATTGATGAATGCCAAATGTATCTAGAATAAGATGAAAAGTGTATATACTGACAATATATGAGTTTTATATATTGTTATTGTATTATTTACTATTCATATCTAATTATTATTGTCTTTTAAAAAAAATCTAAATAAATAATGAATGATATAATGACTACATAAATCTTTATAATGAAATGTATTTACAATTTACCTCGTCCAAGGCCTCCCCATAACAACCAATCTTCCAATTTGCCAATTAGTTTAAGGTTAAAAATGTATGTTGATGTTGATGTTGCATGGGAAACCTGACAAAGAAAAAAGATGTAGCTTTGGGTGTGAGAGAATGTCATCTTAAGTATCACGTTGTCCCAAAAATAGGTGACAAATGGTCTTTAAGGAAGGTGTATCAATTGCATTCCATGTTCAAATATCACCTTTGTTTTTGTCTTTTCTTCCATGTTATTAGCTCTTTACTGATTCATCCTTATTATATACCAAAAAAACTTAGTTTTTCATAAAACATATCCTCTTTTAGTTGATCTGATGTTGTATGATAAGATAGTATATTTTTAAGAGCGCAGGACAAGATAGCTAGCTAAAATGTTTATGAAGAGAATTAAATGGTCCTAAGCTTAATTTTCCTATAATGTTCTAAAATTATTTAATAGAAGGGCATCATGAACATATATGGTAAGTTAACCCTTAAATTTGTCCAATAGTCAGTCATCCAAAATATTATTAATGTTTAATCTCGAAACTAATTGATAATAGGAAGAGTAATTCAACATATATTTAAATTATTCTCAGAACAATGTGGTAGGAGATATGAGACTTACTTTCTAATATGCTACTTTCGTAGAAGTCTATCAGATCAGTCGAAAGGTTCACCCATAATTGAATAATATATTTTTGTACATGACAACAAGAGAGAAATTGAGTTTTATCTCTTATAATATGTTAAGGTTAGTAACTTAACAAATATTTAAATGGAGACCATAAAGTAGATAATTAGAGATTTATTTCCCAACAAAAATGTGGGTATGCAAGGATACAATACGTTTTTCAAATCTTTATAAGAAAGCAACTAACCAAAAGAAAATGTGACCCAATTGATTACATATTATCATTGTTTTATTTGACCAACCTGATCCAATTTGTTAATTGACTTAATTCCATTCATATGTGGGAATTTTAAATAAAAACATAGGGAACATTAAGTAAATCCATTTTTTTTATTGGTTTCATACAAATATCTTCGCACTGAAGGCAATCTTGTCCGAGTCGAGAACATCTACAGGTATGTGAGGCTAATTCTCCCAACAAACATTTTTTCCATCCACAAGACTCGAACCCGAGTTCTTGCTTAAAGGGAATCAAACATGTATCACTTGAGCCAAAGTCAATTGATATAAAGTAATCCATTTGTGAACACTTTTCATAATCACGTTTCTTTTATAAAAAAAGTTGTTAATTTGTTGAATAGGAATAGAAAAGGTTCACGTCTCAACTTTCCATGATTCAAAGAAGCTTTTAACCGTCTTGTGAAGTGATAGATGTTTCTTTTTTATTAAACAAAACTTAAGTTATAGTTTCGGGTATGAAGGAAATCTTCACTTAGAAAACTAGCCCAATAGTTTAAATAATAAAGGACGAGTTCTAGAAAAATGGGAGAAATAATATAACCATATTAAATATATAAAATAGAAAGATATTGTTGGGAAAGAAAAACTTTAGTATATAAAAAATATAAAATGTAATAAGTACCGCATAAACTTTAGTTAACAAAACTCCTTGATAATAGAAATATTTGATATCTTTTAGAATCTGATTAAAAAATGTGAGATTTCGATGTTCCGTATAAGATTTGAAACAAAATGTTAAGTTACAATTTTAAGGGTGAAGGAGATGAGACCATTTGATTCTCACCTTTATCCCCCATTTTAACCTCTTGTTTTTTAAGTAAAATGTAACTTTTAAAATCAATCTTAATAAAAAATAGAAACCAAACATGAGAGTGAAACATTTCCATACAACACATCCACAAATATCACACTACAAAAATGTGCTAATTAATATTCCTTATACCTAACCTTTTTTTTACACTCAACACCAAAATAAACTAGTTAAGTTTGTTGTTTTTCATTTTATCATATAATATTATTCTATTTGTTCTATTTTAATTATCACTTTAAGGTAATGTGCATAAATTAAGGTAATCAATGAATGTATTAATTAAAATATAATGTACCCAATATCTAAAAATCAACACTGCTTAAATTAGCAATCCAACAACACTTATAAGTTATAAGTGCTATCTATGTGAATGCATTTGAATGTTGAGTTAGATTCTATAGAACTATAGAATACAGAATACTTATTATACAACAATATTCTTTCAACAATGTACCATGAAATCCTTTAGAACAACAACGTTTTCTTAGACAAACATCATAAAATGGCTATATTACGATAAGCAAGCATTGTAGATTCTCTATATACAATAACATTTTTTCAAGCAAGCATGGTAGATTCTTTAAATACGATAGTGCTTTCTCAAGAAAACACATTTTATTTTGATCGATTTCAGACACCCTATAATATTTTAATACTCTATTTTTTTAACTAAACCTGTTTTTTATTTTATTAAATGATGTTTTGGTCAAATAAAAAGTGAAAATAAATATTATAGACTATCAATAACACCTCATTATATAAGTATAAAAAATGTCCTGAAATTTGATAGTCATGTAATGTACAATATACTTGTTAGTTAAGGCACTGAATACAGGTATAGCATCATTTTGTTGTCTTCTCCCACCGTAAACATGCCCCCTACTAGAAGATGCCAAACAATACTCCATGCCAAACAACTTTAGCATTCTTTATCTTTGTTCAAATCATTTCTAGGAAACTTTAGGAGTACATGTTATGTTCACATTGACCATCGTTTCTGGTACACGGCAATAAAACAAATTGAACATATATAATAGTTATAAGAATTTAATATGTATACACTGATAAATGTTTTTTACACTGTCAGTCAATATTTATCATTGATTTATTAACTACCATTGACTCTCAAATAAAAATAATACAAATTAATGATGAACGATGTGCTGATAGTGTCAAAAACTTTACATAGATTTTAAACTCTAGTTATAAATGTTGTATATTTTTATTGAAAAAACACCACAAACATTCAAATAATTTTACCCTAGTTTTGTCCTAAATATTAACTATACATGAAGATTTAAAAAACTGTTCATCATATATGTATAAAAATAAATTCAATGTTATACAATACTTGTAGATGGATGAGGATCTGTTGTCCTTAAGTATGTCATGAAGTTTGTTCCTAACCAATGATAATAAAACAAAAATTGATAAAGTCATGAGTATTTAATTGTTTTAACTAACATGATATAATATGATTGATTTAGGACAAACCGACATTGTCCACTTGTGGATTGAAAATTAATATTCAGTGACAAAAGAAAATCCAAAATATCGGTGGAAAATGATGGTCAAAGTGACTGTGGAATTCACATTAAGAGAACTTTGAATGCCAATATAAGATTATAAAAATGAGTATTATGCGGTGAACGTGGATCGAACACGTGACCTTCAGATCTTCAGTCTGACGCTCTCCCAACTGAGCTATCCCCGCATGTTGTTATTAGTTGAATAACATATATAACATAATAAAAAGGAACACTATTACAAGAAAAACCAAAAGGTCACAATTGGAGGACCTGACACTTGTCGGAAAAAACAACTATATACTCTAAAAATGATTAGTTCCTTACTAATAGGATAATGTAATATCCTTAGCAGTAGCACCAAAATATTATTTTTATTTTTCATACACTTTCGACATCAGGTTGTTCAAATTGTTGGAACATATTTTAGGATAAAGCAAAATTTTAAAATCAAAACCATTCGTTCACTCACATTACATTCAAGGGAACTAGATGTTACTTGACACATACATTAATTCAATGTTTAAGTACTTAGAGCATGGTCAAGAGAAACCCCACATTAAAATATTTAAACTCTAAGCTAATTATATCATGCAAAGTTGAAGTTTACGTTAAAGTAAAACAAAGGGTACTTGCCTTGCTTACCGTGTACGAAAGATCTAGAGTGTCTTTCTATATTTTGTCCATAAATATGTCACTTATGATAAATAAATAAAAAGCTTCTTATCTTTTGTTTATGGAATGATTTTAGAAAATAAAATGTCCAGAACGTGAGAGAGATGTTTGTACAGACAATTTAGTCATAAATGACCGCTATTATAGTTAAGTTATAGTCACGATGTTCACATTGTAGTATTTGAACAATTTTTTCTTTGCCACACATTATTGTGTTATAGTAAAGTTATATAGTTATACTTTTCATGTTCACATTATAGGGATTAAACTTCTGTACTTTCTCTAAAGTGATAAAGTTAATCTTATCATTATTCACAATATAGGGATAAAACTTTTGTAATGTTTGTAAAGTGTGTATCCACTATTGATTTGATCTAATGTAGAAAGATTTCAACTTATTAAATAATCCAATGGCAAATACATTCTCACCCTCCACCAATTCACTTTGGAGAGAGCCTCGAGATTTTTATTCATATGGTTGAGGGCACACCTCGACCACTCTAAGAATGAACTAATATCATCTTTATTAATAGAGAAGTAAATACTTCAAAATATAAAGAGAAATATAACTTTTAATATATTTATTATTTAATGATAAAAATGTAATTTTATTATAATTAAAAAGATGAATGTATCATTATAAGTTATAATTTTTTTTATGCATTTACTTCTTGTATTTAATTGATAGTCAATCAAAATAAAAGTTACTTTGGGAAAGTGTTAATATTTGCACACCTTTTTAAACTTTATCAAAGGGTTAGGAGTTTGATTTTCCTCAACAAAGTTCTTGACTTTGAAATTCACAATGAAAAAAGCGAGAAAAATGTTGAGACAATTTTGTCCACCGAAATGGATTTTTTGAGTTGAGTCGAATTAATCGAGGTATAGTGTTATGTTTAATGTATAATTTTTATAAAAGAAAAATAAAAAATATAACCAACTTCTATATTTGTTTACCTAAATCAAAACATATATATTTTTTTATATAAAATACCATAAAAACGTGTAACTATCAATTTCCACAAGTTTAAGTATTCACAAATTTGTGCATGCTTATTAGGAGTAAGGTCAGTTTAAAACCAGACATGCAAATAAAGTCAAATTTCAACCACCACTAATTACTATATCATAACTAGATGGGGGAGAAGACAAACAAAACAATTCTGTTTTAGTCTTACTAAGATTCCCTATATCAATCAAGTGATATTATAATGTTCTAATATATATGAATCTTAATTATTGAAAACATTAATATCAAAATTATTTTTAATCATTTCTTCTATGTTTTTTCTTTGTTTCTCTGTCTCTACAAACCAGACAAATGTTTTTTATTCTAATTTACTCTCTTTGCGAAGATTTGAGATCTTCACTACATATATTCAACTCATTTACTGTATATTTTTTTCACTACGGCCTTGTTTGGGAGTGAAGTTTTGGAGGAGAAGGAAATGGAAAACAGAGGCTTAAGTGCCTTTTTATAAGTGTATTTATGACTTCCAAGTCTTCCCCTTCCCTCCATTGCCCTCCAAAAAATAATCCGCAAACATACCCTAACTTTTTTTTTTTGCTAAACATAACAGCCATGTATGCTTATTGGATAGGAACAATGTCAAAAAGCACCAAATGACCAAATGAAACAAGAGCTATCATTTTTGCTATAACAAGCATGGTAAAAGACTTAAGAGGGTCATATTCCCAGCTTAGTTTCACCTTTACTACACAATAAAATAAAATAAAACCAAAGAAAACAACATTATAATGTAGAAAAAATGGTCACCACGAATTGACACTTAACAAGTCAAGAAAAATATTAGCCGTCAACTTTGCATGATATAAGAAGAAGGTTCTTACACCTTAGCAAGTGTCATATGTTATACTCATAACAAAAAATTTCTCGTTCAAAGAATTTCACCACCTTCAATGCACCTCACCATACCATAACATTTGCTACTATCCATTGACACCTATCTTTATTCTTTATTATTCTTCCATCTTCAATGTTTCTCTCTCCCATTTTATTACTAAGCAGAGAACCTCATATCTCTCTTTCACTCCTTCATTTCATTATTATTCTTTTCTTCAACCATTCTTTCTCTCTTCTTGGTTTATATCATTTTTCATTTTCAAAATTTCTTATTTTAAAATGGTTTTATGCATTTAGATCTATTCATTGATTTTTCCATTGAAGATATTGTATTAAAATCCTTTTATTTATTTATTTATTTTGTAGATATATTGTTATTGTTGGATAACCAGAGGAGTGAGATATCTCTAATGAGGGTGTCGACAATTGTTCTATTTGATCTGGTGTCTCTTATTGTTGGGTCACCCATGAAACATCACTGTAGATTAGTTTTCTATATCCTTTTGCATATCTTAATTTGTTTATAGAATTTTCTATTCAAAATAATCATCATCGTAATGTTGGAAATGACATGTACAATGACGAGATGGTAGAGAAGAAACAAAAAGTAAATAATCTGTGACACTCTGGTGTTTTGATCAATTCCCCTTAATTTCGTAAAGAAATCATTGTTTATAAGTTTTGCTACCTAATCTTGAGGAAGAAGTAGCACAATATTGATTCTATGTTTTTTATTTTCATTTTACCTTGTGACTCATCTATTTTGTTGTACAACATGAAATAACTATGCGAATCATTTTGAGATTGACTTTATAGAAACTATATAAGGTAATCCACAATTATTCATTCTTCATCACACAAATAGATAAATATAATGGAAACTCGTGTTATGATTCATCAAATTTCACACTATTCACCAATAGAAATATGGCTTTCCATTTGTTCCTTCACTTTCTTATTCATTCATTGTATTTCATTCGATAATTTAATCTTATAATTGCCATTTGTCGTCTTATAATAATATTGATAATAATTTGATTGATTATGAACTTAAATGCTATGATTATATTTATTTTAATATTTGAAATAATTTTGATAATAATTGTGTAACAATACGTGGGTATTAAGATAATATTTATGAACAAATTTTAATTTCAACATTTGAATTTAAATATGAATAAATGGACAATAACTCAATTTGAGGATTAATACATCATTGAAGATTTGGAACAAATAAAAAATATTGGGATCTTTTTGTGTTGAACAATAGGAAGATGACTTTACATTGTTCCTTCCCTTTCTTATTCATTCGTTGTGTTTCATTCCATAATTTAATCTTACAGATTCCGTTTGTCGTCATATAGTAATAATGATAATAATTTGATTGATTATGAACTTAAATGATATGATTATCTTTTAGATAAAATGATTATGTTTCAGTTAATATTTGAAATAATTTTGATAATAATTGTGTAACAATATGTGGCCATTAAGGTATTATTTATGAGCAAAATTTGATTTCATTCATTGCAATTTAAATGTGAATTAATGGAAAATAACTCAATTTGATTCTAAAAAAATTGCAAGCAAAGATTGATGCAACATTTAAGATTTGTAACAAAAAAAATAATTAGGATCATTTTGTGTTGAACAATAGGAAGGTGACTTTATATCCATTTATTCTCTTTCTTATTCATTCATTGTGTTTCGTTCCATAATCTAATCTTATAGTTTTCATTTGTCTTCTTATAGTAATAATGATAATAATTTGATTGATTATGAACTTAAATGATATGATTATCTTTCAGTTAAAATTTGAAATAATATTTTTAATAATTGTGTAATAATACGTGATTATTAAGGTAATATTTATTAGCAAAATTTGATTTCATTCATTGTAATTTAAATGTGAATAAGTGAACAATAACTCAATTTGATTCTAAGAAATTTGCAAGTGATGATTAATACACCAGTTAAGATTTGGAACAAATAAGAAATAATTGGATCGTTTTATTTATTTTTCTCACTTAAATGTGTAAGTATGTTCATCTGCATTTTTAACTATGCAAATGCACCGGAAACATCTGTGCCTTTCATTCCATAATTTAATCTTATATTTGTTATTTTATCGTCTTATAGTAATAGTGATAATAATTTAATTGATTAATGACTTAAATGCTATGATTTATATTTAAGTTATATTTCAGTTAAGATAATAATTTAATTGATTAATGATTCTCCTAATTCACATTTAATGACTTAAATAATTTTGATAATAATTATGTAACGATACATCATCATTAATGTCATATTTATGAGCATAATTTGATTTTATTCTTCTTAATTCCTCTCTCCTCATTTTTATCAGTTGCATCTCAAATTACATAAACTTTTTCATCTCATTCATTCTTCTTAAATGTAGGATTTAATATATATATATATATATATATATATATAAAATGTAAGTATTTTTTGTACTGTTAACAAATTGTTTATTATTCATATATTACTATTATTTATTTTCAAGGAAAAGTAATATAAATTAATAGTATAAAATTTTACACTAATAACACATATTTTAAATTCTTTTAATTAAGTGATATTGAAACATGGACAAATGATTCATGTTACCTCAAGGCTGTAAGAGGGGATTCTTCTTTCTTTAAAGGATGGGATTTTTATACATTATTTTGTGAAAAAGCAAACGTTAATCAATAACATATAAATGAATAAACAAAATTATCACTTATGTGCATAACTAGATATGTGCAAAATTATACCCACAAGCCTAAACCACATATTTATTCCATGTAGGCATATTTAAAGAATTTTGTTTACAATAATGCATCTATCCAAGATTTTGGGGAGTGTGATCACAATCATACTTACGTAGAGGGGAGTTTAAGAGAGTTTTTATACTATAATTGTATTATCTATTATTTATATTTAAACTTAACTTCTATTATATATGAGTAATACAAATAAATGTTAGATAATATATTATTATCCATATTTAAAATTTTACACTAAGAAATATTATATTCATAAATTATTCTTATCTAACACAATAATCAATCTATCTATATCATAAAAAATGTTGAGGCATAATTATTACATTATAGAATTGAAAGACATACATATCCTCTTGCCCTATTCCATTTTGTCACAATCGTAGCAGCCAATGTGTCCACACACATTTATTAATATTTAATAAGATTAATAATAGCAATTCATCGATTTCCTATTGTTTTGGATGTCACGTTCATTCCATGTGGCATGTGCTAGAAATGCTGCAGCGGTGTAGAATATGTCTCTGCCATGCTGAGTCATGTGCTTAAAAATAAAAAAATGGTGAATAGTCTTGCTTAGATAGATAAGCTCAAAGTGTGTGGCTATAACCTCATTTTTTCAACTTTAACATTGTTGGAAAGGTATGAATCACGGTCCCTCTACAATTATGTAATTTTTAACCCACCCAATTATGATATTTTTTGTTAGAAATAAGACTTTTATTGTTTACAATGAAATTGGCTATAAACTGGAAAATATAAATTATATTAATTTATGTACTAGAATTTTTTTACCCAATATGGATTCACTTACTTTAATAGTAAGTTTTTAAAACTTATTTTTCATCCTGACCATCAATTATGGTTTAATAACTGAATGTTTGCAAGGTTGTTAGCGCCTTAGCTAGTTTAAAAGCATGGAAGGTCGGGGTACATGATGAAATTTTTTAAACTTAATGATTTAATTTTGTTATTTTGACTATATTAAAATTTTGAAACTATAATTACTTAATGGAGAAGCATAACACATGTTAATATGGAATTATTTAACTGAATTAGAATTTTTAAGTTTCAAATTTTGAAAATATATTTATCTTTTGTTCCATCTGAGTCAACTGAATATCCTATCTGCTTCCTAATAATATCTTTTGTGGTTTTTTTTTTACTTTTTAAATAAAATGGACTAAAATTAGCTAAAAAATAAAAGGGGATTGTTTTTCACAATTAAAAAACGATAAGGGACTAAAAGTATATGTTAACGTTAGTTAAAATATACGAAATTAGTTGAAAAATAATTAACTACAGTTATATAGAAAACAAGAAACTTATATGAGTGAGAATCATGATATTCAAGATTCTAGGATTGATATTTCATCAATAATCAGGAAATATCTAACAAGTGGAGTCAGAGCTTTAAGTTCTGAATTTTATGGTTCTCCATTAAAGATGTTTTTCCCCAATTTTTTATGAACCCTAATTTTTTAAATATGGAGATTTTTATGCTTCCACTATTGGTTATGGAAATTGGGTATTTAGGAACAATGATATAACTTTTATCCGCTTCCACTTATCTCAATTATGAGTAATTTGTATTATGAATCCTTGCAACTTGTGTTGAAGTATATATTCAGATCTGTGCATGAACATTGCATTAACTTTTATGTATATTATATGTGCACTAATTCCTTGCTGTTGGACATTAACTTTGTCACTTTACAATTTTGCAATTTGTTAAAATATATGGATAAGATATATATGTGTTAAGATGTGTTTTTATTTTATACATCTACAATATGAAATTCATGACCTTGTATATATTGTGAATTAAAATATACATATGTATATATGTAATTGTTTTCAGTTTAAAGTTGTTGTGATGTCTGTAATTACTGACTAAAGTTAATATATGTATATATATATAATGGTTACGGTTAATGCTTAGAGTTATATATATTTTACTATGTTAGTGTGTGAAATTGTATATATACAATGTTACATATATGTTTTAAGATATGCATGATCATATTTGATTTGGAATTTATAATGATTTGCATATATCTTTTTATGTTTTCACTCTGGATCTACTTTATATTTGATTAAGATTGCATCCAATTTTATGTGTTGATATATATGTAATATATCTTTTTTTTATTTGAAATTATATTATTGTATTAAATTTGTTAATACAAAAAAAGATATCAAATCTGAATGTTTTAATTCTAATATCATAATTTTTTTTATAATACACCCATATTATTTTCCTTTTGTCTGGTAATTATTTTTGAATTAATGGATGAAATATGTTGCCAAAGTAACCTCTATTATAGAAATTGATTAAGATTACATATATAAGTATGGGATTATTTATGCGGATTGTGTTCGGTCTAAAGAAAGACACAATTTGGCCAAATAATAACATACATGTGATAATAAATAAGTAACAATTATAAAGATTTTTTCCATGTGAATAATAGTCGGTCCAAATAAAGGCTATTGTTTGAAAGAAATAATTGTTAATATTTGATTATTATATTGAAAGTACCACTTACAAATTAATTTATCTGTCCAAAGACTAGAAATTGAAGTTGTGTTGGATATCTTGTGATGAGTGTATTATGTGAACATATCTTGTTTTATATATATTGCCTGACTTGTTTATTTAAATGATTGCAACACTTATGATTTGTTGCATTGGTTGATGGTTGATTGTGTTATTAAGTGGTTGTTATTGTTGAAGCATTACTTCTGTTTGGACGTTGCCCTACGATGTTTAATCTTGTATAAAATAAGAATATTTTTTTTATGGAAAATTCAGAAGGTCCATCAGCGGAATTCAAAATGAAGTCCTTGTGATGAGAATGATACAATGCTACCAATAGGCTATAATGAATATATGTATTTATATAGGGATATAAATAATATATGATTTGGATTAAGGTTATGTTGAACCAAACTCAACTAAATGGTTTTTTCTTTTAGAAAATAAAATTGTTTGACATTTTGAGTGAACCTATTAAACAAGAAGTCGCCAAAGTGATAATATTTTTGTGAATTGTTAATAATAAATATCAAATGCTAGTGCATATATGTATCCATGTGAGTATTAATCGGGCTAGAGGAAGATTATTATTTGGCCGGATTATATACACACATGAGATGATAAACATATGATTATTATAAAGTTATATATGTGAATGATAAATCAATCCAAAGAAAAGTTTATTATTTGATATGCATTATGATTAATGTTTGACCATTTTAAACAAGAGCAACATTAGTGATTGATATAAAATATCAAGCCAATTGTATGTTTGAATTTTATGCGAATAATGATCGACCCAAACGAAGATTAGTATTTGACCCAAATAACAAACATACTTGTAGCAATAAATATGTGATAATCGTATGAGTTTCCACGTGAATAATAAGTCGTTCCAAAGAAAGACTTATTGTTTGACATGACTGATTATTAATGTTTGATTACTACATTGAGTGTATCACTTTCAAGTTAATATTTTTGTCCAAAGAATCAATATTAATGTTGTGCTAGATAACTTGTGATGTGCATCATCATCATTTGAATTTAAGTATTAAAGTTGAATATGAGTTTAATTGTAATTATGATTGCAATTTGTTTTGTTCATTTACTAGTGCTTCAAATATTTCTGCTCAAATTAAGAACACTCCATTGTTGAATGAGATAAACTTTAAGGTCTATAAGGAAGCCATAGAAATTATTTTTGGCTGTATGGATTTAGATCTGGCACTTCAGGTGGAGAAACTCATTTCTATTATGAAAATCATTGTTGAGGTTAAAATTGAGAAATGAGACCACTCTAACCGAATATGTCTAAAGATCATGAAATGCTCTATTCCATAAGCGTTTCAAGGCTCTACTTCTGAGGGTCAGAGCAAGGAAGTTCCTTGAAGAAATAGAACCATACTTTGCCAAAAATGAAAAGGCGGAGACGAGTAGTTTTTTGGCTAAACTCATCTTCATGAAGTATAAAATCAAAGGGAACATAATGGAGTATATTATGGATACGTCTAATGTCACATCAAAACTCCAGTCACTTATTTTAAAGCTTGATGATGATTTGCTCGTGCACTTGGTTTTGATCTCGCTTCTTGCACACTTTGGACAATTCAAAGTGAGTTATAACACTCAGAAGGACTATGTGCAAGAGGAAGTGAGACTGTAGAGAGATAAGAATGAAAGTGCTCATTTGACTATGACCTCTCAGAATAAGAAAATAAAGAGCAATAAGGATGTTGTGAAAGGGCTATTTGTGTTTTTCCTTAGAGAATTTGGAATTGTTCTACAATGCACTATGTTAGGTAAGTATAACATGAAGGGTGTTGTTGAGTGATTAAACTGAACTCTTAAGGATATGGTGAGAAGTATGATTACTCATTCTTCCTCGCCAGAGTCTCTTTGGGGGAAACTTTAAAGACTACAGTTTACATCCTTAATAAGATGCCAAGTAAAGCAGTTTACAAAACCTCATATGAACTTTGGACTAATAAAAGACCAAGCTTAAAACACTTACACAAATGAGGTTGTCCATCTGAGGCACGACCTTATAGGCCACATGAAAGGAAACTAGACTCAAGAACAATTAGCTACTATTTTGTTGGCTACGTTGAAACTCTGAGGGCTATAAACTTTATGATCCTACTTAAAGACATTTTTTAGACGAGAAATGCAAGATTTCTTGAGGAAGTTGAATTTAGGAAGGAAGAGAACATAAAGAATGTTGTCTTTGAGGAAGAACGTGTCACTTATGGTGAACAAGTTCTTGTGCCTATTACAATTCAAGGAATACCTTCGGTAATAGAAGATAATATTCAGAATATTGTTCTTGACACTATTTCAGAACAAGACAAGAATGAGATTCTCTATAAAGCTCCTATAGAACAAATTCAACAACCTCAAGAAGTAGAAATGTCATTAAGGAGATCCACTAGAGAGAGGAGAAGTGCAATTCTTGGTGATTATATTGTATTTTCTTGGGAATGCTTGAAATATGTTATTGTATTAGTCTCACATTGTCTAGTATAAAAAAAGAGTAGAATATCAATGTTATATATTGGACTCAGGTCCCTTGTTTTAATGTGCATCAGATATAACCACCAAATAGAAATACCCTATGGGTAGGTGGGTCCATGGGTGTGCTAGGGTTTGTAATCCTTATTCTGTAATAATATATTGGTAGCCGCTTTGCGTTCCCGAGGACGTAGGCACAATTGACCAAACCCCGTTAACAAATTCTCTTGTTTTTTCTCTTCTATTTATTCTATGCACATTATTTGATTGCTTGTGGTCAACGCTGCGCAACGATCACTTCCGCTGCACCAACATATTTCTTTAAGAACATGAGGATGACATGGAGTTAATACAGTATGAACTCGTGTCTTCGAAAGAAGACATTGATTATAAAGAAACATTCTTTCAAGTATCTTCGAAGAATTCTTTTAGAATTATATTGACTCTAATAGTTCATTTTGATTTAAAGCTACATCAGATGGATGTTAAGATTGCATTTCTAAATAGTGACATTAAAGAAACAATCTATATGGTGCAACTAGAAAATTGTGTCAATTGGCTCAAAGTCTAGGGTATGCAAATTAAAGAAATCCATTTGTGGCCTTAAACAAGCTTCCTGATAATGAATTCACAAATTTCATCAAGTTATTACCTCATATGGTTTTGAGGCAAATAAAGTCGATGATTGTGTGTAACATAGGTTCATCGGGAGTAAATTTATATTCCTGGTATTATATGTCGATGATATACTGCTTGCTAGCAGTGATATGAGACCAAGAGATTTCTAACGAATAATTTCGAAATGAAAGATGCTGGGGGAAAATTCTTTTGTATTAGGTATTCAGATATTGAGAGATCGCTTTCAAGGTATCCTAAGGTTGTCATAATAAAGCTATATAGATAAAGTCCTGGATAGATTTGTCATGAAAGACAGTAAATCAGATGATACCCCTATAGCTAAGGGAGACAAGTTTAGTCCCGAATAGTGCCCCAAAAATGACTATGAAAGATACGAGATGCAAAAAGTTCCTTATGCATCTGCAGTAGGAAGTCTAATGTATGCTCAAGTTTGTACACATCGCGACATATCGTTTATCGTTGGTGTTTTGAAAAGATATTTGAGCAATCCTGTAATACATCACTCGAAGGCAGTCAAACGTGTTATGCGTTACTTAAAGAGAACAAATGAGTATATGCTCACTTATCGGAGGTCTGAGAATTTAGAGATTATTGGGTCCTCTGACTCTATTTTTGGGTGTCTAGATAATAGACACTACACTTTTGGATATGTGTTTATCTTGACTGAAGATACTATCTCTTGGAAGCCTGCTAAACATACGCTCATAGCTCCTTCAACCGTGGTTGTGGAGTTCATGGTTTGTTTTGAAACATCAGACCATGGATATGATTGCGAAATTTTGTCACTAACTTACATGTGGTCGATGACATTGAAATACCACTAGGAGTTTATTGTGATAATAAGTATGAGGTTGTTTTACTCCAACAATAATAGGAGTTCTACAAAGTCAAAATTTATTGACATCAAGTTTTTGGTTATTAAAGAAAGTGTCCAAAATAGACAAATTTTCATAAAACATATAAAGACAAATTTTATGTTGGTCGATCCAGTGACTAAGGGTTTGATACCTAAAGTCTTTCATGAGCATGTTGTTCATATGAGTGTTGTTCCTAAGATTACCTTAGTTCAGTGGGAGTCTATATGCTTTATCATTTACTTTGGATGTTATAGAGTTTTTTTATGCATAATAAAGTTGATGGTTTATTGTTCTATTTTGAACTTGTGTATTATAACTATTGTGTTGCAATTAAGGACTTTGGATTGATCTCACTAAAGAATAAAGAATGACCAGTTGGAAATAGACATGTTTGAGATCACATTACATGAAATTTTAATGTCACTCATCCATATTTGATCTATGTCATTTAGTATGGTAATCATCGTGGTCAAGTCACGCTTAAATGTGATGAAGTTTGCGGTGGTTCCGTAGTTGATATATGAGATAAACCAGATTATATTAAGGAGAAATATAAATATAAATAGCATACGAATGTGTGCCTAAAAAATATGTGATATAATTGTTTCAAGAAAAAATATGAAGTACAAGTGAGAGATTGTTAGAAATACATAACTTCTATTAAGGTGGATATCATATATTTAATACAATTATATTGGTTATTTATTTGAGGGTTACAAAACAAGTGATCTGATTAATGACAACATAAAAGAATTCTAAAATTGATAACAAATATTGACTTAATGAGTGAATTCTCAAACGGTTGACCTATATGGGATAATGTGAACCCTATAAGTTAACACATAAGGAATAGTTATGGTCCCCAAGACACCAAATCACAAATAGTTTTCACCTCTTCCCATCACAGGGAAAACGCAGGTCCCAAAACGAATTAAGGATTTGGTTGAGGAATATCATCATACCAAACTCTCTCAAAATGTATATCAAAGGAGTAGATGAAAGAACATGGATTCAAGTGTGACTTTGTATCATTGTTTTATATTATGAGTGAGAATCATGATATTTAAGATCCTAGAATTAATATTTCACCAATCATCAGAAAATATCTAACAAATAGAAGATGGAAAGAAAGAATAAGAGTGATGTGAAAGATGTGAGAAGTACATTAAGAGTTGTTTGGTTTAAGAGAAAGAATAATGATGGTAGTTTGGTCATTTTATAAATTTGGTGTTTTATTGTCGACTTTCTCCTCATCGGAGAAGAAAGCAACTTGTATGGGATCAACCATAATTTTTTTCTCTCTTCCTAAAATGAGGGAAAATGTTAATATCTCATCACTTTCTCTCTTCTTATCTTCTTTCCCTATAAACTCGCTTCAACCAAATGAAGGCTTAACATATCCAAAATAACCCTAATATAAGTACGTTTAGCTATTATCCAGATAATACGCAAACTTGAATCACATGTGTAAATTAACTTCTACAACTCTAAAAATACAGAGTTTGTCATATTTCCAACCAGCTAGGCAAAAATTATGAAAAAATAAATGTAGTAACAAGGTAATCGGTGCCCCATATATAATTTATTTTCACCATACTCTGACCACAGCAGAAAGAAACCAGAAAGTTATGGGGAATTGATGACAAGAAGATAAGAAATATATCATTATCATGCACTTGAAACGAATGCAGAAAATTAAAGATGGTGGTGCATCACAGATCTCTCCCTTAACTCCTAACTCTTCAGTTTCAGAAAATTTCATTACACACGTTCGCATTTATATCCATAGTTTCATACACACCCTGTAAGCTTCACAAATTCGTTGTACTATTTTCTCTTTTCTGGCTTTTTATGTTGGGCACGATTTCGTGACACCAATTTGTAGGACACTTCATAGTGCCATATTGATGCTGTTCTCTTGTCTTGGCATCCACTGTGCCTATTTAGATTGAAAATTCTGCATAATTGGTTTCCTGAGAATAATAATGTACAACTATTATCCTCAAGGTTTTATCTAAATCAAACAATTTTTTTGTGTGTAGGATGAAGCTATAATTTTTATTCTGAGACTGTCTCTATTATATTGAAATGAGAGAGTGGGACAATGGATAACAATATAACCTAAACTCATGAGGATACCCATAAGAAATTCATCTAATTTAAATGGGAATAACCAGATTTTGTTGAGTTTGGGTTTATTTTTTAATTCCATCCGGGCTTGACAAAACTTGTTGAGAACCATCGTATGTATACATAAGGAAGAAGGATCCTATGTATTAACGAGGAGATAATTGTTTTTATCCATATTTCCAATGTTAAAAATATGATTTTACAGTAAAGAAAATGATAAAAATATTATTACATGTTATATTTTATGTGTTATTGTGTAACATTTGTCTTTCCATTAATAGAGAGTATATTTACTCATACATAAGGAGATAATTCACTTACTTCAAAAGCAAGTCTAAAAAACTTACTCCACATGTTAGTTATTAGTAAATGATTTATATATATTCAAGTTAAAGGCTGAAACGGAAGAAGGTGGGGCTGGGGAAATCCAAAATTGATGAAGTTGGGGATGAGATTTACTTTTTCAACTTAAGTGATACATGTTTGGGATTTCAGATTGATGAAACCCGACTCTAACCTATGCCATTGCCAACTATGATCAAAGGTTTTCATAAATCCTAATCACAATAGTCAAAGGTTGCTCTCTCCCCTCCTTTCCTTAATTATTTAGTTGGAAGTTACAAGACATATAAGATAGTTGCTCTAGAAAATGTCAATGTGGTGGTCCAAATGTTCGAGCTCCATCAATCTACTAGAGACAACTTACAATCTTAAGCTAAGTTGGTCACCAGCATAGGATGACATCAAGAATATTCTATCTCACTTTAGGATTAATTTTAAGGTTACCTCGTTATGGAATTACAAATTATTAAAAAGTTCACAGACTTGATTGTATATTTTAATTGAAGGACCTACTTCAAAATTTTCAAACACCTAGTGATTAATTAATTCTTACATTTATGCAGTTTTTATTAATTATATACGCCATTTTCCAATATTAAATTATCACTTTAGTCCTCCCAACACCAAAAGGATTACATTGTACACATAATAGAACAAAGACCTTCAAACTTGGGAAGAGTGAGGAATGATTTCAGAAAATCCAAAGCATATAATTTCAATTCTTGTCTTTTGTCTATAACCTTACTTTAACACTTTCATACTTCATTAATTTATGTCAAGGTTAATGATATTACTATATTAAGCTAGAAAGACAAGTAGAACAGTCAATAAACACACAAAAACATGATGTTCTAAGCCCGCATGCAAGCAAGCATGCTTGAGGTTCACATGAATTTTTATACATAAGCTCAATGCCCCATTAAGATAAGTGATTATGAGTTTATAATCTCTAAACATGGGAGGGGGCAATAGTAGACAAACAAATGTGTTAATAAAGCTAAAGAAAACCAGCCAGAAAGGTTATTTTGGGATTGAAGCTCTTACACCAATAAATTAATTTATAACAAGTAGCTTAAAGGCATGGGTTCTGTTCCAACAGTCCTCTGAAAAGGGAAGCATATTGTATCCTACTTCTATGTGTCATGAGTCATAATTGACCAGAAAAATATTAAATTTATATTTTTAACTTAAATATATTTGTTTAGTCAAACACAATTTATGACACAAAATGATATATATTGGGATAGAAGATTTGCTCTATAACAAAAGAGATATGTATGATTTAAAAAATGTATACCAAAAACACTATCAATTGAGAAATTGTTTTGTATTAGTTTGGTTGATCAACATAATAAAGTTTTTTTTTATTTATCAAAACCATGGTTTAATCGGAACGGATAAGATGCAGCTTTTGCAAAGTTTGAAATTTTACACTAAAGTTTCTCC
The DNA here is from genome assembly GCF_001865875.1 of Lupinus angustifolius. Classification (NCBI taxonomy): domain Eukaryota; kingdom Viridiplantae; phylum Streptophyta; class Magnoliopsida; order Fabales; family Fabaceae; genus Lupinus; species Lupinus angustifolius. Next base: position 2,591,645 of record NC_032027.1, read on the forward strand.
AAACTTATTTTTAGAATAAAAACATTCCGAGATAAACCACTTTAATCTAAACTTATTTTTAACTTGAAGTTCACTCAAAATGTAATTTGCAAACCATTTTCTCAACACACATCATAATTTCAAAATGTTCAAAAGATGAGATAGAAAATGGAAATCCCTTTAGAATTGGTCCCAAAATGTTTTTTATGGTCAGTCCTTATACTTTTTCATTTTTGGTTTACACCCTTCCCCTCCAACTCTAGTCGTTAGTTGCTGACATGGCAAAGGAGACTCCACGTCACATTTACACGTCTGAAAACGGTCCTCCACATCTATAAATAGTTAACTTAATTAAATAATAAAAAACTTACAAAAAAAAATCTTGTTCTAGTTTAAAAGTAAGGGTAATGATAGGTTTAGGGTGATAATATGCTAGCTTTAAATCGTTCTTATTTAATTTTGAAAAAATAATTATACACATGACACCATATAGGCAATTATATGAGGATATGACAATATTAATGGGAGCTACAATACTATGAGTCACATCAACAATTAAGTGACATAATCACAAGCATGTATACCAAAAGTGAACAAATATAAATACTGGAAACTAAAAGAAATTATAAAGACCCATTAATTCCTATTTTGAATGGTTGAACACTTAAATAAACCCCATTTTCTTTATGTAGACACCAAACACATGAAGCAATTAGTGAGAGACAAAGAATGGGGTTTTGGGACAACATGGTTGAAGAATTGTGTGAAATAAGATATGGGGAATGGAAAAGGGAGTGTGAAATAAAAACAAAATGTTGGATGAGGGCACAAGGTGATATTGGACACTACTCGCTTATGTTTTCTTTTCAATCTATCTATGCACCAATACTCAAAATGACTGGATAGCACCATCTGAACTTCTGCTATTACCCATAACTAATTGTTCACTATAAACAAAAAATTGCATTGAAATAACTAAAAGAAGAAAATATGTCAGGGATGCCCATTCATGATAATTAATTACTTGTAACATCCTCACACTGTAATAAATAATAATCTTAGTTTTTTCATGTCTCATGCTTTTGACGGTGAGTTTCTTCAAAATTTAAGAGGTGAACCTAATCAAAGGCATAATAAGGGGACATTGATGGTATAATAAGAGTACATGACACATGCATTGGAGCAGTCACAAAATGGCACTAGAAATCTGTCATGAAAAATCATTTACTGTGTCTATAAAATAAAATTGTGAATATATTATAGAAAGGCAAAGTTATTATATCCATCCTTTATTTTTCTATTTTCCACTTGATTTTATAAGTTTTTTGTTTAGGCTTGAAATAAGACTTTTAAGTCAGTTTCTATTTTCAAATTTATTCTATATGTTTTTTTCCTGTCAATTTTGTACCTTAAAACTCATTTACAATTTCATAAAAATAGATAGGTTGTATAGATATGTTCATTTAGAAATGGATGATACCAAAATTTAATTTTGGTCATGGAGTGAGAAAGTTGTAAGAAAAAATCTGCCAGGTATGACCAAAATGAATGGAAAAAATTACCAGATCAACTTAAAAAAAACAACTTATAAGATGAATTTATAATTTTACCAATCACAATGAATCTAAACCATTTAATTAACAACTACAATATACAATCCAAGTGCATAATAAGAGTGAATAAAAATATTGTATACACACTATTCTATTCCACTACTTTTATTATCAATGAGAAATAGTCACATCATTAAAAAAAATTATTAAAATATTTAATGAATTGTCTGTTCCTTATTAATGTTAAAAATAATGACATAGAATACTGAGTATAAAATATTTCTATTTAATAAGAGTAAGGTATGAAGCTTAGTTAATCAATAATAATAATATACAAATAACATTAATTACGATTGACGTGTCATTCTTTTATTGGTTCTAGTTAGTTAAGCATTTTTGTTTAGGTTAGTTGAAAAGATATGTTTGAATCAATTTCTTATATAGTTTCTGCATTCCTATTCTAGATAAAGGTCTGTTATGATTTCATAACACTTTTGGCCAAGTACCAATGGAAAACAGAACAAGTGGAAATGCTGGGAGGGAAGCAAAATGGCAGTATTTGGCACCAATATGACTCATGATTGGCATTGACACCATATTTTCTTGGAAAAGCCCCATTTCTGGAAGAGTCCAGGTTCACATCAGTGGTCTTAAGACTCTAAAACATAGTAATGATCATGATTTTAAGAATAATGTGATTCATCTATACTTTCACACAAATTGAATATTTGTACATTACGATTTTATTACTATAGGTCAGTTAAAATGGGATTGCAGTTACGGTTGTTGTTATGATGATTACGGCTATTGCAATGTCAATTGTAGCGGTTATGGTGTGAAGTATTTAGTGATTAAAAATATTATTGAATTCAATGCGGCCTTGACTCGATATGGCAAGATCAAAATGAATCAATATCATACTACAATTGTGATATGATGCGATTACGGCGGCCACCACAAGTATAATATTGTGGATGCATATGGAATAATAAGGATCTAAAAGATGATTAACCACAATTATTTCAGGTGGTGGAAGAAATTCATTCTGATAGGATTTGATGAAAAATTTCTACTACCAATATCAAATAATTGTCACTAATAGTCTCTTTGGTAAGAAATTAAAGGTAAGTATGAGATGATATGATCATTTTCTGTTTACCATTTTAGCTCAATAGGAATGTTAGCAACACATTGTTTTTCAAATTCTTTAAGCATTTTTCATTTTCATTTTTATGTTAATAATGTCTTCTTTTCTCATCGACAATCATCCATTTCTTTTAAACAAACTCACCATTATTTTGATTATTTTTAAAATAGGTCACTTACAAGCCAAGAAGTCCTCACACGTCATCATGTGTCTCACAAACATTTTTTTTATGAAGAATGTGACAGAAGGGTTGTTTTTCTAGTCGTTTAGGTTCTCAACCTTATAAATTGAGCATTCAAACTCTTGGCAAATTGTATTTGTTGAAACAAATTCCTTAACTTTTTCTCCCCCGCTTTTTTTGTCGAAACACTTCCCAAATCCTTTCTTTTTCTTTGTGTGGTACTTTAAAATAGTAGCAGCCATACAAAGTGACATTAAGACCTATGTTGAGCACGCTAGCCCAAATGATATAAAAAAACCGATCTTATACCATTTATCAATAATGTCCTTATATTTATCTACGTCCTTGTGGGATATGAGCCAATTTTTTAGCTTTTATGTATTTTGTATGATGGTTCACTTATGACAATGTGGGATTTGTATATATACATAAGAGAAATTATAACATAACTCTTCACCCTTCCATTTTACCATTCTCTACTTAGTTATCATATTAAATAAACAAATGCGGTTATACCAGTTACTCTGAATTAATTTATAAAAGAATACTGCATTTGGTTTGCAAGGGGAGTTTTCCTGGTTCACAGAGTTGTTTTAGATGATGAAAATGCAATGATTTAATTCCGGCCAGAGATACTTATTGGAAGGTCATTAATTCTGAAAGTGATTAATTCCTTATACCTTATAATACCAAAAAAAGTTTACACATTTATGTAGGGACGTTAAGAATAGTAGTCCAAGCGTGCTAAGGTAGTGTCACGTGCCACAGCATTGGGGTTTATATAAAGCCATGAGACTTGGAAGAAGAGTAGTAGTAATGCAAACAAGGATTGACTATAGTATAGTGAGTTGTTTTGCATTTGTAATAGTTGATGCTTTTGTTTTTTAACACAACACTTAAAACTATTTGTAAGAGTTCATAATAAGTGGGAGATTCTTCTGTTTAGTAAGCATTAGATTACAGAATAAGAGTGAAACAAAAAGTGTGTGTCACTGAAATATAATAGAACTAAGTTACAAAAAGATAATGGAGACACTGAATGAGATAAGGAATTCAAGGTTCAAGAGGATTTGTGTGTTCTGTGGGAGTAGCCATGGCAAGAAAAGTAGCTATCATGATGCTGCAATTCAACTTGGCAATGAATTGGTATATATACATTGTTATTTTTTCTTTCCTTTTATTATGTTCTTCCTTCACCCTTTTTTCTGTTATTCACTATATGCTGTTTTTTTCCTTTCTTTTCTGAAAAAGCCATTCTCTGTTTGTGATTTTGTGACTTGTTCATGGTCTTTCACTCTTCAGAAATCCAAGTTTATGTTAATTTCCTTGAAATGATAACATCAGAATGTTTGTAATGCAAAAATATGCAGTTTCTTCACCATAGACAAGAAGCACAAAAAGGCAAAAACATTCTCAAAAGTTTAAAATTTGCACACTTTTTTTCGTATGTGTAAAAATTTGCACAGTTTGAATTCTCTGTTTCCTTTTTCTTTCACGAGTTTTTATCTTAGTTGCTCTGAACAGAACAATTGTATTGTACTGACTTACAAGTACTCTCTTCTGAAAGAACATTGAAGAATCATTTTTAATGTTTTTTTCCTTTCTTTTCTTCTACTTCAGCCTTTGCATTTCAACAGTTAAAAAATGTACTATCATGGTCAAGGGGTTGTTTTCCATATGGATCATTATTAGTCGTACTTTTTTTGACATCATAATCATAGTATAGTATATAGTGTCATACACAATAATTGTCACCATTCCCCAATGTTTTGTTTTCTTCTTATTTAGTCTTTCAAAGATGATTAAATTATTTTTAATGGTCACCAAAGGTATCAAGGAACATTGATTTGGTGTATGGAGGGGGAAGCATTGGTCTAATGGGTTTGGTTTCACAAGCTGTTCATGATGGTGGTAGGCATGTCATTGGGTAAGTAAACACTCTTCTTCTCTTTCTCTTTTTTACCCCTCCAAAAATTTTGTTCAGTAATGTTGGGAAATAAGTTCACAATGTGTCTCTCGTTCTCTTAAACATGGTTTAAATATCAAATATCTATTGTTTTATTCATTTCATCGTCACTTGGTTTTGAGATGAATGTTATACCAGAATCGAAGTCCAATTTTCTCTGATTATCATGTACCAATTAATACACTTTAGTTATGGGTCAAAAGTAACCTTTTACATGGTTCGGGCGAGGGGCATATTAGGAACTAAGTCTCACACTTAAAAGGGGAGAACAAGAAATCATGTGCTCATGTGCTTTTTTTTGGTCGCTTTCTCACCATTGACACTAAATTTGTCATGTAATTGTCTTTTGCAGAGTTATTCCCAAGACACTCATGCCTCGAGAGGTATGTCTGCTTCAGCCACAAGAAAAAGCTTAAACTCTTTTAATTTTCTTCTCATAATATAAAGTATTGCTAATTTTATATTGCTATAATTTAATAATAATTTTATTTGCTTCTCTTCATCAATCAAGGTTTGAACTCAAATTTGTTCTTTTATACTATAATGATGCATCTTATTTGTTTTAAGTTAAGCCCTTCACCCCCCAGGTTTATAAGTCAATTTCAAAAATGCCTTTGATTTTTCTTCTTATTTTGTGTTACCTATTCTTGTGTTTTGCAGATAACTGGTGAAACAGTAGGAGAAGTAAAAGCTGTAGCAGATATGCACCAAAGGAAAGCAGAGATGGCTAAGCATTCAGATGCTTTTATTGCCTTACCAGGTTAGCTTTCAGATCTTTGGTTGCATTAGAATATGTATGTTGCACACTAACAATGAGTAAAAGTGTGTAGTAATAGAATCATGAAGTGTTTCAATGTTTCTAGTAGTAGTGTGTAACAATTACCATATCTCAGTGATTGATTCTCTAGAGAATAGATAGTTAAAGCATTTACTGCAGAAAGGTGTAACAAATTTTATGATCTCACTTATCGTGTCAAATCTGAATGTTTAAATAAGAGAGTTAAACTATAGACTTACATTAAAAAAATTGTGCAAGTTGAGTTTGAGACAAAACTCATGATTCTATAAATATTCACACAATGCTTACAAACACAATTTTACTATGTAAACACTATCAATTAATTTTGGTATAATTGCAGCTTTACATAGACCTCAGTAAAAAATTATTTTTATGGTAACAACTTTAAAAAAAGAAGACATACTTTACAAGATATAGAAAATATTTAAGCCTATAAACAATATACATCTATACTCACTTGAACCATGATGTCCTATCTAAATGTTGGATTTGGGGTCTAACAAAAACATTTTCCTTAATTAAATGTCACTTTCCCATTGATTTCTAGATGCTACTTGCCTTGCTTTTAGGCAGAATTGTTGTCTACAAAAACAAAAGTTTCTTTAACTTTTTATACTAATCCCGGGATTGTTACCCAAATATCTCAAACTGACCAAGTTGTGGGGTATTTTTTTGCTAAACCTTTTTGGCTAAGTATTATTAAACCTTATCTTGGTTGCATGAGAAGATGTATGTTAAGTAATTGAGAAATCACACATAATGGATATTGTTAATTTGTCCTCCACTTAGCAAACATTGAGGCATTGGATACACATGTTGAGTAAAAGTTGGGGATTGATAAGTATACATTTTTACAAAATCCTAAAAACCAAATAAAATATCCATGTTGAATAAATCAACTAAGATTTTACTAACATGTAAGGACACTTATTATTATTTTTGGTATGGATAAAGAACTAATATCTTTCAAGGTATCTGATTGTTCCCCCAACAAATATTGCTTAAATGAATCAAATCTTTGACTTTTTTGACTTTTTCAGGATCTATCTAAGCATTATATCACTAGACCAACACTTTGTTGGTAGACACTCGAAAATGAAATATTTTTTTTCATGAAAAGTAAATCTTTTTTTCTCAATGCATTAATATGAAAATATTCATATTTTAACAAAAACCTACAAAATAAACCAAAACAAGAGTCTTTCAAATAATCATTGTGCCCGTTTCATTCAATTCAATTGGTAAGTCGTGAGCCCAAAACAATGCCCTTTTTTTCATACATCCAAATGCTATGATTTTAGAGCAACCCTTGTACTAGCTGATAATGATATAGTCCCCACTTGACCCCTTAATATCTTTGACTGCGGCTCTGAGTAACTGTGCTTCAATATTATCTTCCTTTCTTCTTCTTTTTAAAAAGTTATGTATACGTATTTATACAATTTTTATATTTACATAATTTTCAATTTATTTTATATCCATGCAGCTGCGATCTCATATTTCTCTTTAAATAAACTGTTTATATAAAAACCAATGAATGTTTTGATTAGTTGAGTAACTTCTATTTTTAAAAATAAAATAAAGTTAGAAGTCGCATTCAGATGAATTTTCAATTCTTTTAGAGAAAAAAATGTTATCAATACATTTTTTTCCAACACTCTCTTCCTCCATATGCATTTAGACCTTCTCTTTTTTAAAGGGTGTATTAGTTTTCATGAATTCAAAATCGTACCTTTCTCTTAAAAATTTCGCATGAGTAAAAAACCAACTTCTAAGTAGCAAAGAATAAATAATATAAAACAAACATATAATAAGAAATCTCCAAATTTGTTTTTGTCTTTGAACAGTGACGTGATTGTACCAAACTACCCTCTTTGATAGGGATGGTGTAAAAGGAAAAGAAGTTTAAAGAAAAAACATTTCAATCTAGTATCTGCCACTGAATGATACCTTCCCTTTTCAAACACTAATATTAGAGACATAGGTAGTGACGAACATGCAATGTCAAAGTTGTCATTGACTAAAAAAACAAAACAAAAAAATGTCATTGACTCTATCCTAGGATCTATAGTATGAAAAGTGGATTCCCCACAAAAGCTTATAGTACAAAATAATATATTAGAAATGAAATAAAAAAGTTAATGTAGTTTTCAAATTATTCAATTAATTTTGAAGATTGATTTTGTTTTTCTTATTATCATCTCAATCATGAATTGGCTATAGTAATGTGTTTATGTGTTCAATTCATTACGAAACTTATGCAAGTTAATTTCATGCAGGTGGTTATGGGACTTTAGAGGAGCTTCTTGAAGTTATAACATGGGCTCAACTTGGGATTCATGACAAGCCGGTAATTAACTTATACCCATTTTTTGAATACTTGTTAAGAAAATCAATATATGAAGCTTCACATGAAAATAAAATATATAATACATCTACCAATAAAAAGTATTTAATACATTAAAGAGTTAAACTTTTTTATTCATGACAAGCCTCGACACAATGTTAAGGTCAGTTCTTAGTGACCATGAGTCATGAATTCAAATTCCGAAAACAAGATAGTTAAGAGTCTCATGAACTGAGTCGTTCTTATTTAACACCTTGTTTAACTTTGTTGGCTTGTACTACCGGTCTAATGAAGCTTGAAATTCCCAAATTGCAGGTAGGATTAGTAAATGTTGATGGATACTTCAATTCCCTGTTATCATTTATTGACAAAGCTGTGGAAGAGGGATTTATAAGTCCAAATGCCAGCCACATAATTGTATCAGCACCAACAGCAAAAGAGTTAGTCAAGAAATTGGAGGTAATTTGTCCTCACTCATAGATGATTTCATTATAAAAGTCACATCAGATTTCAGGTTATTCAAGTACATGATTGAATATATTTTTCCTATAATGTTCCACCAATAGCACATTTATATGTTTAATTCACAGGATTATGTTCCCTGTCATGAGGGTGATGCTTTAAAACTGAGCTGGCAGATGGAACAGAAACTCACTTACCCTCAAGATTATGACATTTCCAGATAGACAATAATTACTTCACATGCACTGAATTTGAGACCATATCGAATTTTGGAAGTGGAAGAAGCTAGTTTCAACTATTACTATTCAGTTTTTTTTGTCCTTTTAATTTCTTGTGTAAATCAATATATATTGACCTGAATATGTTAAATACTTCGTTACCTTGTTAAATTCCAACTTTCTTTTATGTAACTTGTAAGTACCAACTAATTTTTATGTTAAATTTACCTTGATAATCATCCTAACCATGCCTTTTGTGTTATTTGGCCTAGAAAAGTATCAAACACATAAATTTCAGAACCACTTCATTAAGAGATAAATAGAGAACACAATAGTACATGAGTTGATGGGGTGGTAGTGTACATAAGTACACAACTATCAACTATGGCCCAACTAAAATGCTGCCAAGTTTTGATTATTAAGAATGGGGCCGAATATCAGACAAAAATGTTCAAGACATGTCTTCAAGTATCTGTTTTTTTAGTTCAAAGGGTCTTGAAAAGGCAAGTAGGTTGGAAGCACAGACATAAGATTTATAAAATAGTAAAAAAAAATTTAGTTTTTGACTAACCCCAAGCCAAGGTTGTGTTACTTCTGAATTTGATAAGGAGTATAGGAGTGGGGAGATTTGCAACCAATAACCTAAAGAATAATTAGAATAAGTGGTTTGACATTATATATTCACCCAAAAATTTTAGACAATATGTCCAAATACATCCACTAAGTCTTTCAAATTATCCATTGTTCACATGCACATGAATTCAATAACAAGTTGATCTAGTGGTATAAGGTTCCGTTAAATTTTCAGGATGACCAAAATGTTAAGAGTTTTATTTCCGGGAGCAACACTTGTTGGGAGGAGCAATCATGCACCCCAACATGAATTAGTTCATCCTTACCTATAGAGTGAGGGATACTCTTAGTAGTACCAACACACTAAGTACATCTCCAAAACTATATTTGGTAAGTCATAAATAAATATAAATGTAAAATATCAAAAAAGTAATGAAATATTTTATATAAGGAATGATAAATTCTTCTATATGATTAACTATCATTAATAAGTAAAATATCATAATCCTCCATCAACGAGTATAAGGACTTATAGCGTAAATTTTTAAGAGGATTTACCATTTTTGATGGATTGGACATTCACATTCCTAATCCTACAAAATAGTGAGAGGGGTAAGGACAACAGAGAAGAGATTGACTCAACCAACAAGCAATAACAGGTAACTGGGGGGCCTGGGCCTGGGACAATTTTGTAGTGGAAGTGCACAGGAAAGCAGAGATTGCATTACTAGTTCAGCAAAGTTGGATAAAGAAACTGCATTTTGTAGGGCCCTTTATCCCCTAACAAATGGGACAGTGCCATATATTATTAAGGGCCACATGGGATTCAAGGAAAAAGTTAAGGGGTCATGTGGCACATGCATCTAAGGACACAATATGATGGCCATAGTTTGGTCCCTGGTCTCATCTAACAAGTGCAGTGATTGAAACTTGAAAGAACTTCTGCTTTGTACAATTGGGGCTATTAGTTTGGAGATAACTCCTGAAGCTTTAAGTGGCTGTGTTGTCATGAATTTTGGTCTATAAAATGGGTTTTGTTGATCTAAGGATGTAAGGCGTGCTAGATCCACAAGATAACCAAAAGGTCAACGATTTGATTCCTGGGAGTGATACCTATAGAGAGGGACAATCATATACTCTAATATAGATTAGTTTTTTAGCGAGAAAGATAAAGGAGACCCTTGTTAGTAATTGAGAAGTTCTTATTACTTGAATTAGCTTTAAAAAAACCATGATTTCATTCTACAAAACATAGGAAAAAGAGAGGAGACGTGACATAATTATGCATAGTAAAAAAATTAAATAGAATACATTGTAATAATCAGAAGAAAAAAAGAGAGACACGACTCCTCATGTTTAAGCAAATAGTAAAAGTGGGCATGAGAAATGTATCAAGGGAAAAGTTCCTTTCTAACTTCTCCAATTTAAAAATATAGTCTCATGTAATTCTGATAAGAAACTTATAACCAATTAAGGATCTTCAAATATCAAGAACAACATTCATATTAAGAAACAAACGACTTATAAACAATTAAGGATCTTTAAATATCAAAACAAACAACTTATAACCAATTAAGGATATTCAAATATTAAGAACAACATTCATATCAAGAAACAAACGACGCCAAAAGGTTAAAGAACGAGTTTATGCTGATATGACTATCAACCAAGGTGTATTGTCCATGGGAAAACCCCACATTGAATAATTAGAATTTTTATTTTTGAATAAGTAATTCTAGACTCTTATAAGATGAACCAAGGGAAAAGGAAATAAACCAAGGGAAAAGAAAATAAATCAAGGGAAAAAGAAATACTTACATCATTGTTTTGTAGACAACAATGTTACTCTAAGTTCCTCCTCAACTATAAGGGAAAAGGAAATAAACCAAAATAAATTTGTTAAACATTTGCATACATGTGAAAGAACTTATTCTTTCCAATAGGCCTAACCTTTGGAGAGAGGGTTATATGACGTTTTAAAATTTCTATTCCTTGACCCTAAAATCTTAGGAGTGATAAGACATGTATGACTTTCTTAGAATTTACATTTCATTTAAGAGGTTTATCTTTTTATCTAGGTATAGTTGTGTTGTATATGTACTTTAGCCTTTTCCAAATAAATAACTTGAATCTTTTGCTTAAACTATTGCTTAGAGTATATTGAGAATAGTGTGCTCCTTGATTTTTAGGTGAACTGATTTTAGGATTAGGCTAATTGTCCTTCGTGATATCCAACCATTGGTTTATCAACTATTCTCAATTGTGGTATCACTTGAAATCTATCATTCAATTTCTTACCTTAAGTAATCCATCTTGAAACTCACTATTTACATTTTATGCATTATAGTTCTTTACCAACCTACAACTCAAATATCCATACACTTAAGATTTCCTATAAAATGGTAATTTTCAATGATTTCCAAAGGGGTTAACATCTTATATAATGCTTGCAAGATCATTTGATCAAACATATAAAGACAAATAACTCATAACTAATTAAGGGTCTTTTAAATACCAAGAAAAACCTCAATAGGAACAAAACAATGATGTAAGTATAATAATTAACTAAACACTTAACTGGTGTATTTCCTTGAAGTAATTTGTTCATATAATACATTTCTCAAAAAAATTAAAATAACTTGCTAAAAAAGTAGGATAACACAACACAACAAAAAGAGAGAGTTGTACCTTATTTAATTTTTAAATCGGTTACACTATTGGATAAAAACATACCCAAACTAGTATATAAAGCCCTCTATTTTTTCCACCATTAGAAATGAGGATGAATAGGGCCGGGTTTGGGTTTTGCTTTTCCCAATTACGAATTCGAACTCCTAATCACAAATTCTGAGTTTGAAAAAAATAAAGAGCATCAATACTTGTAAGTTTAGGTTATGTTATCATCTCTATCTATTCATGCTAATAATAAGACAAAACTTTGAATTAATGTTATTAATAGTGTCATTAAATCAGTCAAAATATTGATACGGTAGGACAATAGTTCAATCGGTGATTCATTAATTAAATCATATATTAGTAAAATTGGATATACATATATGTTATACTAATATTAATGTTCAAAAACTAGTAAAGAACATGATATATATTTTTATTTACATTGTTAAAAACAAATATGCAACTTATTGGTAGACATGTTCTATAAGTATCGATACTTCTACGGATATGATCCATCATAATAATATTTTGGTGAAAATGAAGTCATTTTCATAAAAAATATTATAATTTTATATGAAAACAATTGATATAAACAACACGGTTTAAGTGAAAATCAACTGATAAACTAATATTGACTAACATGATTATATAACCAATATAATTAATTTACAGTAATGTTTAGCCGTTGAATCAGTCATTATGGTACCCTTTACACTTTACATAAGCTTTGAATGAGTAAAAAGAAACACATAATATGCTGGCATCCTTCCGCCCGATGAGTCAACAATTGAGCAATATCTATCACACGACAACACCATCATTCGGTTTTTATCATGGGCCAACCCAACGGGCCTGGAAAGCCCAAGTTAACGTTATAACAGAACCCTGATGCTGAGGGTTTTCCGTTGACACTCTGAGCAAAGCAACACTAACTACCATGGCAGGAACTCACACACACCCTATCTTTCAGTCACCTTCCCTTCCCACAAAAACCTTCTACCAAAAAAACCCCTTTTCCAAAATTCCAATCCTACCCTTCAAGCCCACCACCACAAAACCCTTTTCTCTCAGAGCAGTTCTCTCTACCAAACCACCCTCAGAGCAAAAACAAGATGACCCATCAAAAAAGAACACTCCTTTCCACCACTGTTTCACAAAACACGAAGATGGGTATCTTTATTGTGAAGGAACCAAGGTCAATGAGATCATGGAATATGTTGAGAGAAGACCTTTCTATTTGTACAGTAAGCCTCAGATTACTAGAAATGTTGAGGCTTATAAGGATGCATTGGAAGGTTTGAAGAATCCTGTGATTGGTTATGCTATTAAGGCTAATAATAACTTGAAGATTTTGGAGCATTTGAGAGGTTTGGGTTGTGGTGCTGTGCTTGTTAGTGGGAATGAGCTTAGATTGGCTCTTCGTGCTGGCTTTGATCCAACAAGGTTGCTTCATTTACACTCAATTCATCAATGTGTAGCAATCTGTTTATGCTTATTTTTTTGCACTTTTAATTTGTACTTGCATGACCTTTGTAGTATGATATTAGGAGAAGGAAAATGGTCATGCAAAACAAATTTCCCACACTATTTTTACATTATGTTTTATCAATAAGTGCTTATTATTTGAGAGCTTTTATGGCATTCCTATAAGTTTGAAAAGACATGGGGGACCTTAGGAAGAGCTTATGAAGTGCTTATTTGAGTTTAAGTCTCATATCGGATAACTAAATGCAGAATGTACCCTTTAGAATGATTTGCAGCCATCTCCTATTGAATTAGCTTTCGGATTGGAGTTAGACTAGGCCAGGGTAAAATTGTATCTGGGCCGCGAGTGAAAACTTTACATGCTTCAGATGTCCAATGCTTGGCGTGAAGGGGTGTATTAAGTCTCGCTTTGGATATGGGCAAAGTACTCTTTATAATGTCTCAGACAATCTTTCTCGTAGAGCTAGCTGTTGAGATGGAGTTAAACCCGATTATTATAGTAGTTAAAGATGACTCAATTATTGATTAACAAGGTGTGTGGACTATCGGATTACTAGTTTGTTAACCAATTTTTAACATTGTTAACTGATAATTGAGTCACCTTTAGCTTATGGAAAAATTGTGTAATGTGATTGGTATGGAAATCCTGTTTGCAACTTGCATAACATTGGTTCAAACATCAAACTAAAGTACACATTTTACCTTTTTCCTGGACTGTTTCTTCATAATTTTGCATTTTTTTCTTTGATGATTTTTAGTTTATTTCTTTTTCGATATACGGATGAATAGGTGTATCTTTAATGGGAACGGGAAAATCGTGGATGATTTGGTATTGGCTGCAAAAGCAGGTGTCTTTGTCAACATTGATAGTGAATTTGACCTGGAAAACATTGTGGCAGCAGCAAGAATTGCTGGAAAGAGAGTGAATGTTTTACTTCGGATCAATCCTGATGTGGATCCACAGGTATATTACTGCCCAAGTTTTCTACAATAGTTTGCAAAATTTTATGAAGCAGCTTGTAATTCACTTAAGGCCTTTAGCTATTGTTTTAGAGATAAAATGTTAATTTCTTTTAGAGTGACTAAATGATGCTTATTTATCTTCGTGCCAATATTTGCCTACCTAGTAGGCCCTTCCGGAAATATGGACCATCACTTTCCAACAAAATCTGGCTGGAGTTAATGGTGTGGTTGGGCCTTTTCCCTCCAACTAATAAAGTACAGTGTTGGGCTTTGCTGCTTGGGTAACTTCTAATTAGGAACATCACACCATGTCTTCAGTGTGACCATGGTGACAAAATTATTCATTTAATTGGACACATATGGACAAGGTACCAAAGTTGTGTGCCTACACTTCTTAGGTTGCAATTAACTGTGCTATGTGCACAACATCACTGGTGGCCTCACCCAACTTGAGACCACCAAATTTCTAGCTCTCATCTACATGGTTAATATCATATTTGTTTTTATGAAAATATGTGAGAAGTTTATTTTTGTTTCCATAGGTCCATCCTTATGTTGCAACTGGGAATAAGAACTCTAAATTTGGCATTAGAAATGAAAAGCTGCAGTGGTTTTTAGATGCTGTGAAGCAGCATCCTAACGAGTTAAAACTTGTAGGGGCACATTGTCATCTTGGGTCAACAATTACCAAGGTATATCTAGAAATTCTTTTCACGATTTTTCTTTCTTTATTATGCATTTATGCTTGCCTATGCCCATTTGCAACGTTATATGTCGATTCTTTAATCTTTATCTAAATGTAATTGTTGAAAAAATTGTCGGTTCATTGTTTCCCCCTATTCCAGGTAGATATTTTCAGGGATGCTGCCGAGATTATGGTCAACTACATTGACCAAATCCGAGATCAGGGCTTTGAAGTTGATTATTTAAATATTGGTGGTGGACTTGGGATAGATTATTATCATTCTGGTGCTATCCTTCCTACACCTAGAGATCTCATTGATACCGTGAGGACTTCACTCCTGCATCTCACTTTAGCTTTCCATATTACACTATGATATAGTTTGCAGTTACTTGTAAGAACAAGGAATATGGCTGATACTGTGAGGACATACCCCTCTAATTTATGATGTCATGGTTGGAATAGGTACGGGAGCTTGTTCTTTCCCGCGATCTTAATCTCATCATTGAGCCAGGGAGATCACTCATTGCAAACACCTGTTGCTTAGTTAACCGGGTGACAGGTGTCAAAACTAATGGATCTAAAAACTTCATTGTAATTGATGGAAGCATGGCTGAACTTATCCGCCCTAGTCTTTACGATGCTTACCAGGTAATTGTGCAAGTACCCTTGATCTCTAATTGCAATGCTTATCATTAAATACTTAGATATTGATGCTGATGCATAACTGATACTTTTATCTCATTTGGACCTCTAATGATTACCAGTAACTAACATTATATTATGTTTTGGACTGGGATGTCACTACCTGCATCCCCCTCGTCTTGTGCCAAATGAAGGATAGAAAAAACTTTTATTTTATGGGGCTTGGTTCTGTTCTTCCCAAAGAACAATTGCATCTTTAGTTGTCTTCAACTCTTCTCGAATGTCGACATTGTTGGTTGGAAAGCAGATTAAAAATGAGTTCAGTTATATAACATGGCATATAAATGGTTAAAATGCATTCTAAAGAAACTGCTTGGGATTGATTGAGCTTAAGATCATTATACTTCTCTCATGCCACCCCAATGCAACTTAGTTGTGATTATTTTCTTTTCCATGAATGATTAATTACATCTTAGGTTAGGTGAAATTTGGCATGCAGACTGAACAGAATGAAACAAGATGTTTTGTTCTATTATCTTTGATTCCGCCACTTTTAGTGAAACCAAAATGTCTACTTTGTAACCTAGTTTCTGTCATTCGTATTCATTATTAATAAATTCCATATTAATTTCTATTAAATTGCAAAATTTATTATTATTTATTATATTAAATAATTAGATTTAATATACAAACATAATTATATATTATAATATATAATGATATATATATAATAATTATATATAGTCTATATAATATATAGAACTGCTTTACTTTATATTAAAATATTAAAGAATTTTTTTATATAACTGATTTAAATTAGTATAGAAGACTACTAATATTAGAAACTTTTTATCTAATATAAAACTATTCTAATAGAAATTTAGAAATTCGTTATACTGCTAATTAATTACTAATTTAATATAATAATAATAGAATGGATATTTTTACTAATACGAGTATAGAGTATTTAGTACTCAAAATATATTAGTTAATAATGAGACATATTAAATAATAAATATTATTATTTGTAGAAATATGTAGGGCTATACGTACTCGAACTGTAGACCTTGTAGACCTGCTCGGTAAAACAAATCAAACTTATTATTGTCAAAACGATTTGAATTCTTTAAAGACCCAACGTGCATCGAAGAACTGTATATTCTTCCTGCTGATCAACGATTATTACAATATCGGGCAATCCTGTCATATATTTAATGCTGCCCAGATATGTTTCCAAGTGGGATAATTGTCTATTCAACATAGCGGCATCTCTTTTTGGAAGACAGTTGAGTCGCCTCGTCTTTTGTTCCATTCTCAAATCTCTTAACTTCTGAAGTCTGGTTTCAGTAGTATACCAATTTGTTAGCATACCGCCGAGCCATTTTTTACTCACATAATGACGCCGAGCTCTTATTGCAGCCCGCTCTACTGAATCAGCTGCTTTATTTTTGGTACCCACAATTAACAGTTGTTTTCCCCTACTTGCTGCATCAAAAACTAAATCACAAGCTTACAAAAATGGATCCCTCCAATGTATAAAATAAAAATTCCGATGGCTTTTTTTGCTATTATAACCTTCCCAACCATGATTTTTTTTTCTTTTTATTTCTAAGCATTTAACTTCGAAATAATAAATTGTATTGATAATGGGTATAAAAAAAAATAGTAAATTAAATAGGAACAGATAAAGAAATGGTGAGTTTCATCGTTTCTATGATTAGGTTTTAAACGGCGAGGTCCTCTCTACACGAGAGCCCCTTCATTTTTTCAATGTTATTGCTAACTTGTACAGTTCACACTCTTTGGCTCTACCCATGAAATATATAATAATATGTTTCTGACTTTCTCGAAAAGAGGGGTTAGGGTATGGAAACAATGATAATTTCTTCATTGAACAATGAGGATCCTGTTCTTGATCCCCTTCATTTGTAACCTTGAAATACTACTCTGGCTTATCATTGGATTGGACCCGAGATGAACAATCGATTCTTGAGGAAGGACTTGCTAAGTTTTCATCTGAAACCAAACTGGTGCAGTACTATTAAAAAGTAGCATATGATCTAGACAATAAGTCAATTCGAGATGTAGCTCTGCTAGTCAAGTTTATGAACAAAAAAGACAATTCAACAAGAAAGAAAAGAAGGGAATTGAAAGAGCAAAAAGAGAAGAAAATATATTGAACTTTCATTATTTGAAATGGTATGCACAAAGGCAAAGTGTAGAGAATTTATACAATGGAATTTGGTAGTTGCTTGAAACCTAAGCTACCATTTAAAGTAAAAACAATCCTAACTATCGTAACCGAAAAACTATCTAAGAATGAGTCTTCTTTAACAGTAACCTCATCTCTTTTTTTGTTTTTGTACAGAATACACCAACCAATATATAATACAACTCATTTTATGTTCTGTCTATTGCTACCTTATTGTTTGGTTGCAGCATATAGAGTTGGTTTCCCCTGCCCCAGCAGATGCCGAGATAACATCTTATGATGTTGTTGGCCCTGTTTGTGAGTCTGCAGATTTCTTAGGAAAAGGAAGAGAACTTCCAACTCCAGCCAAGGTAATATAATTTATCATTCTTGTTTGAGATTATTTCTCAACAAAATCACTTTTTTTGGTAAAAAAATCACATGTAAGATATTGGCATGTTTTGGTAAAGATTTTTTCAGTAATATTAATTTCAAAATAATCATATTTTTTATTATAATGAGTAGCTTCTCATTAACATAAAAAATAGATCACTTATTTGCACAATATAACAATCACTTTTTCTAAGCTTAACAAACACGCCGCTTGTAATCAATTACCACATCTAGAGAAAAATGGTTCCCATTTTGTTAATCTTATAATTGGATAGATAATCTACTTTCATAATATGCGCCACTACCATGATTGTGACAAATATGGAGTTTGTTTTTGAAGTTATCTGAATTGAGTTTCACTTGCAGGGTGCTGGTCTGGTTGTTCATGATGCTGGTGCTTATTGCATGAGCATGGCATCAACTTATAATCTAAAGATGCGGCCTCCTGAGTATTGGGTATTGAAATTGAATTCCTTTATTTGCTATTCCTCTCTGAAATATAGAGTAGTATTAATATGAAATTGCATTTAGTTAACCATTAATGAAGAAATCATGTTTATTATTGGTAAAACCATTTCAAGTAATGATACATTTTTCAATAGTTTCTCATGATAAAGTCTTCAGCAAAATCATTTAAGTAAGAGGGTGAGCCTCAACATAATGTTAAGGTTGCTGCTTAGTGACCAAAAGGTAACGGGTTTAAATTCGGGAAATAACTTTTCTGCTGGTGGAGGTAATATTGTGTACATCTATCCTACTAAAACCCTACCGGGTAGTAGCCTTGTGTACTATGCTGCCCTTTTAGCAAAATCATTTTAAGTTTTCCTATAGTGAAAAAACAAATTAGAAAAACATTCTTATATTGCTTCCTTCTATACATGAAGTGTGGTAACATTCAATATGTCATACATGTTTGAAACTTGCCCTTGATGACTTTGCATGAAAGTACACAATTTTAACTTAATTGATGATTTGTTATAAAGAGTCATATTAATGTCTTGTAAAATATTTCAGGTTGAAGAAGATGGATCAGTGAGCAAAATCAGACATGGAGAAACATTTGAAGACCACCTTAGGTTCTTTGAGGGCCTTTGAAATATAGGACTCATTCTTTTTTTATGGGAAAAGGATGCTTGAGATTTGTATTTTGGGTTGTGGACTATGCCAAAGAATGCAGCCAACACTTGTACTTCTGTTTCTTCCATTCTTGTTGAATGTTGTAACTCTTCACGGGAAAGCTGCTTAAAAATGAGTTCATTTCGATTTCAACACTGCATTCGATATGCTCCTTAAAGTTTCAATTTAGTAAGATGCGTGTTCTTGCATATGTCTCTTGAAAAGTTGAACTCATGTATGACAATGATATATAAAACCTGGATATGTCTCTTCCTAATTTACCATTGATCATTTAAATTCACATAGCTCAATTTTCAGCTTCAGTCCATGGTATATCATCATAAAGCTTTCCTACACCTTTATCTCATTGCCTGAAATTTGATCTGTTTAAGTTTGGGGTTTCATAGGGTTATTTGTCATGTACTGTATTTTATTCTCGAGTTTTATCTTGCTTAAATAATGTAATGTTTAAGACATGTATAAAAAAAATTGAGATAGAATTACATCTCCCTTCCATTTAGATACTAAAAAATCAACCAACTTCGCTGTTTGAGTCAAAAAATTAGTCAGTGCACTAAGGAGTATTTTTTTTCCAACCACAATAGTGAAATAAAAATGACTAAAAGTGAAACAGGACGTGTATTACATATTGTAAATTTACATTTTTTTAAACCATATGTATCCATCCCCCATAAACAATTTATTTATGCACTTGTTTGTATTATATTTTTATTTATCAACATTACAATTCAGTTCACCTAATTTTTTTAGATCCATTTTCTTCGGGTCATACAATGTAATCATCTTAACAATCTTCTGAGGATTGTATGTAGTGTTGGAGAGGCAAAAAGTACATTAATTCTATAAAAACAATTAAATAGCAAATAAATGAGGTAAGGAAGTAGCACCCACAAATTACACCTCAAAAGAGTTTATATATTAAAATTACATTAGTTTATTGTATCTTCAATAATAGACATTGTTATAATGTTGAGTAAAACTACAATACCAATGTCTGAGCCCGGGTTCGAACCGGGGACCTCTAGTGTGTGAGACTAGCGTGATAACCAACTACACCACCCAGACTAATTATTGTTGTTACAATACCACAATCACTTTATTTTTGTCCCAATCATACTTGACTGTATAAAAATAAATTACCAAGTAGTATTTGAATTTTGAACCTAGTTTGACTGCATAAATAAACTTGACTGCAATTCAAATGTAAGGTTTTTCTCAATTAAAAAAAATAAAATATCGCAGGTAAAAATTAGTGAAGGAAATAAATAAATAGAACATATTGAGAAAAATAGCAAAAATAAAATTATGCTTACATGCATATAAACTAGACACGAGCTAGAATGCTAGAGTTTTTATTTGTCTCATTCAATAATAGATTTAGGGTAATCAAACCTAAAATGTGCTAGAAATAAAGGTTAAGACATAGGTGACACCGGTTTTCAATTTATTGATAATTTTTATATATTTTAACTATCATTTAAAGTAAGGTTCAGGGTTAGAAAAAATTGAAAGTATAAGAACATGTTTTTTTAATTGATCATATTTGTTTAATCCCATTGGAGTAGAACACACCAATATGAATAAGAGAATCTATCCATGCACAACTAGCTTACCACCTACTTACAAAGGTAGAAAAGTGTGGCAAAATAGGCCTCAATTTCATGAAGTCGTTGGATTAAATAGTCATGCAATCACATTCATTACACATAACCTATAGAAAGAAATTGGAACATAATTTCATTTTTACCCTAGTAACCCTCTAGTTTGTAGGGTTCTTCTACAAACAACCTAACTCAAAAGACTACCCATTTACATTTCACAAAGAACTTCCTAATGTCATAGCACTACCACATCCTACCAATTGTTTTCTCTTCTCATTAAACTTCTCAAATCTTACTCTACACTATGAAAACTAGTATTTTTTAAATTATTGCCATGAGTAACATAAATATTATAAACTAGATAGAGTGTATTAGTACCACATTGGTTTGGTTGTTTTAATTCAAAATTGTTTGCTGAATAATGAAATGGATCATAAATAAGTTGATATCCAAAATTAGATCATAAGAAAATGGATTTTCAACTAGTTTTAAATGGAGTTCTTAAAAATCAAGTTTTCCAAATATATTTTTAAATATTTTTTGTAAATACAATTACAAAAAAATATATATTTTTATTAGTTTCCAATATTTAAGTTGAAAATTGGAATTGTTTACTTAGAATTTAATGTCATAAAATATAAAAATATTTTTAGAAGGTGATATGGTTTATTTATTACATTACAGACCCGAGTTCGATTACCGGTTGATATATATTTTATTTTCAATGCTATTTAAAGAAATAAAGACTTAATTATTGATGTTGGTGATCTATTTTATTACATGCTAATGCATTTTGGCATACTGAAGTAACATGTGCCGCAACCATTGAGAATGAATGTATGTTTACTACAAAAAGTAACAAAATGGGTCAGAAGGGAAATAAAGAACTGAGCTTTGATAATTTATATCAATTCATTAGTAGAATTAACTCGATTTAGCATGATAGTCAACTGCACTATATAGATAACTTGTTGGAATTGAAAATAAAAATATTGGAATTTAGGATTTCTTAATTGGCATTTGAATCCTAAACTGAATGAACATGTATATAAAGATATTGTTATATTCATACGTGTTAAGGAATGACAATGGGACTCGGATCCACGAGTACCCACAATGGATCGGTTGGACCCGTATGTAATTTAGATTCGAGATTTGAGACTCACTGTTGAATGATTCTGGGTCCAGATAATGAGGTACCTAGATGTACGAGTACTCGGATCCGTTATTCCTTCACACACACACACATATATATATATA
>NC_032027.1:2614002-2618707 GCF_001865875.1 Lupinus angustifolius
TATATATATATATATATATATTGCAGCATAATTGTACTATCATGTTAATTATAATTATAATGTTACTAGCGCGTTGACCTATACTCCGTGCCGGTCACCCATATTCTTATTTTTTTATATAGAATGTGTTATCTTCATATTATATTATTTAAGAAAACTATCATCCGATATGCAGTGGAAGTTAAAAATAAAAGTAAATTGTTATAGCTAAGTAATTTATCCACATTTCAAATTTAATGTCATAATTAATATAATTTACTTATCCATTAAAAAAGTCACGTCAATTTGGAAATGGGAGGTTTAAGAATTGATGTGGTAGTTTAAAGGAAACATTAATTTACATTAAGAGATATATAATATTTAGAAATATGAAATTAGAATTACTCCATGAAGTTATTTTATATTTTCCTTTTATCTATTACTAGCGTGTCGACTGACACTCCGTGTCGGTCACCCACATTCTTATTTTTTTATATAGAATGTATCGTCTTCATATTATATTATTTAAGAAAATTATCATGTGATATATGCTGGAATTTAAAAATAAAAGTAAATTGTTATGACTCAGTAATTTATACACATTTCAAATTTAATGTCATAATCAATATAATTTAATTATCCATTAAAAAAGTCACATCAATTTGGAAATGGGAGGGTTAAGAATTGTTGTGGTAGTTAAAAATGAAGCGTTAATTTACATTAAGAGATATATGATATTTAGAAACATGAAATTAGAATTACTCCATAAAAGTTATTTTATATTTTCTCTTTGTCTATTATATAAAAGATTAGTATAAATAAACACTAAATTATGAATTATAAAAGATAAAGTATGGAAACATAAAATATTTCAAGGGTAGTTATTTAATGCTTTTCTAATTTCTGTTATTATTATTATAGAAATTTATATAAAATACTTCATAGTAGTTGTTTAATGTTAATTAACATAGAAGATAAAATATGTAAACATAAAATAGTTCAAAGATAGTTATTTTATGTTTTTCTTATTTCTATTAGTATTAATATCGAAATTTATATAAAATACTTAATTATTTTATATAAATTTCTATAATAATATTAATAGAAATAAGAAAAGCATAAAATAACTATCATTGAAATATTTTATGTTTCCATACTTCATCTTCTATATTAATATTAATTAACATTAAATAACTACATCAAAAAACTACCATGTAGTATTTTATATAAATTTCTATACTAATAGAAATTAGAAAAACATTAAATAACTATCCTTGAAATATTTTATGTTTCCATACTTTATCTTTTATAATTCCTAATTTAATGTTTATCTATACTAATCTTTTATAAAATAGATAAAGATAAAATATAAAATAACTTCCATGGAGTAATTCTAATTTCATGTTTCTAAATATTATATATCTCTTAATGTAAATTAATGTTTCCTTTTAACTAACACATCAATTCTTAAACCTCCCATTTCCAAACTGATGTGACTTTTTTAATAGACAAGTAAAATATATTGATTATGACATTAAATTTGAAATGTGGAAAATTACTTAGCCATAACAATTTACTTTTATTTTAACTTCAAGCATATATCACATGATAGTTTTTTTTAAATAATATAATATGAAGATGACACATTGTATATAAAAAAAATAAGAATGTGAGTGACCGGCACGGAGTGCTGGTCAACGTGCTAGTGAGTATATAAAGATCAAAGTAGAAGTTATAAAATATGAAATTGAGAAACATAAACTACTTCATGAAAGTTATTTTGGGTTTTACCTTTATTAATAGTACAGATATTGTTAATTTATAATTGTAATAATATATTAATTTATATATGTGATTGTTATGTTGTTAAATACCAATGTTATACTGCATTGCGAAGTCATATGAATAATATGATGTTATATTGATTGTTATGTTATTATTATATTGTTGTGGTTAAAATGATTCTTGCAAATGGCTTGAGCCACAATAATTTTGACGACATCAACTTTTTGAAGAATAGTTCATGGCAACAAGTAGCTCCACTTATGCGAACCTACACAAAGGTGCAAAAGGCAGGTTCTGTAGGAAGATCAATTGATGCCACCATTTTATTCTTTAATTTCATTCTCAGATTCAGAGGCATTGTGGCACTTCTTAAAAAATCTGCATGTACTATAGAAGTTTCAAGAATTCAAGTCCATCCACAAAAAGAATTACAAGAATCCATATTAAAACAAGTTATTGGCTTAGTTTGGTTTTTAACTTCAGTCTCAAGCAACTAAAGCAACATATGACAAAATCACTTTACATTCATTTCTTATTCTTTATCTATTATTCTCAATTATTTCTTTTCCTTACTACTCTATTTTCTTTACTCCTCTTTTATTAAACACACAACATTACAATAACATATAATTTTTCCTTATTGAAGCAACGTATTAGTATCAAAATTAAATCCATTTCTTTTCTCTCTTTCATCCAAAATGATAGGATGAAATTGCTTCTACCAAACGGTGGTTAAGCGTCGTTACTGCTTCACATTATGATTTCAAGACTGAGAGATGAAGATTCGCTCACCTACAAGAAGAGCTATTAGAGTATATATAGTGTATTGAATATTGGCTAAAAGAAAAAGATGATGAAAAAACTTTCTTGAGGCAAGCAAAAAAAGTGGCTAAAGATCATCTTGAAGAAAGAGAGAATTTCTAGCCAAGTAAAGAGAAGTGGCTATGGTGAAACCAACATTAATGTTCTTTTCCCTTTGGCCACATAATATTCAAGAGCTTTGGTTATAAATAGGAGTGCTCCATGTCATTGTAAGACACACCAAATACATAGCCTAGTACATGTTCTCTCTTCTTGTTCTAATTGTGTGACGAGAATGATGAAAACCTGGAAAAAGCACATAGTGCAATTTTGTTGTGTTTGGGAGATGAAGTTCTACGAGAAGTGTCAGATGAAACTACAACTGCTTCATTATGGTTGAAGTTGGAAAGCCTGTACATGGCGAAGTCACTCACCAACAGGCTGTATTTGAAGAAAAGAATATATACTCTTCAAATGCAAGAAGGAAAGTCCATAAAAGATCATCTGGATGAATTTAATAAAATTATTCTTGATCTAAAGAATATTGATGTTAAAATTGAAGATGAAGATCAAGCAATTCTTTTACTATGTTCCCTTTCAAGTTCTTACGAGCACTTCATTGACACCATGATGTATGTTCGATAATATCTTACCTTAGACGAAGTAAAGGCGACGGTGCACTCGAAAGAACTGAAGAAAAGAGTATCAGATTCGCGATCTTAAGGCTCGAGTGAAAGTCTCTTTGCTAGACGAAGAAAAGAGAGGCATAATCAATTTGATGAAAGAGGGAAATCTAAGTCCAAGTCTAAAGCAAAACCTAGAAAGTATAAATGTTTTCAATGTCACAAGGAGGGGCATATACGAAAGAATTTCCCAAAGCGCAAATGCAAGGAAAAGATTTATGAATATGGAGATGCAGTTGTAGCAAATGACTATGATAGTGCAGATGCACTAATAATATCAGAGCATGACTCAAAAGATGAATGGATACTTGATTCTGCATGCTCATATCACATGTATCCCATTAAGGATTGGTTTTCAACTTACCAACCCTTAGATGGGGGCAAAGTCCTTTTGGGAAATAATGCTCCCTGCAAGGTCATTGACATCGGCACAATTAGAATCAAGATGTTCGAAGAAATCGTAAGGACATTGACAGATGTAAGGCATGTTCCAGAATTGAAGAGAAATCTGATTTCCTAGGGAACACTAGATTCAAAAGGTTATAGCTACAAAGGTGAAAGTGGAGCTATAAGAATATCTAAAGGCGTTATGACTGTAATGAAAGGAAAGCAAGAGAATAGCCTATATATGTTACAAGGAAACACAATCACAGGTGTTGCTGCTGTCTCCTCGACATCTGATTCTGATGTCACTAAACTATGACATCTAAGAATGGGCCATGTTAGTGAAATAGGTCTAGCCGAGTTGGCTAAACTAGGATTACTATGCGGTCAACAAGTCGGGAAGGTAGACTTGTGTGAACACTATGTTTTCGAAAAGCAATGTCGAATAAAATTCAATGTTGCAGTTCATCAAACAAGAGGCACATTGGATTATGTACATTCTGACTTGTGGGGTCCTTCCCAAGTACCTTCTCATCGTCGTAGCAAATACATCTTAACATTCATTGATGCCTATTCAAGGAAGGTGTGGATCTTCATTTTGAAACACAAAAGTGAAGCATTTGTGAAGTTCAAACATTGGAAAACCTTGATCGGAAAGCAAACCGGGAGAAAGATCAAGAAACTGAGAACTGACAATGGTCTAGAGTTCTGTAGTAGAGAATTCATAATTTTTTGCAAGGATCATGGTATTGTCAGACATTATACCGTGAGGTACACTCCACAACAAAATGGACTTGCAGAACGAATGAACATAACCTTACTTGAAAGGACAAGATGTATGTTGTCAAATACTGGATTGCCAAAAGAATTTTGGACGGAAGCTGTCAGTTCAACTTGTTACTTGATCAACATATGTCCATCAACGACCATTGGTTTCAAAACTCCAGAAGAGATGTGGTCGAGTATTCCGATAAATTATGGAAATTTGAGGATATTTGGGTGTCCTGCATATGCTCATAACAAAGAAGGAAAACTTGATGCAAGAGCATTGAAATGCATTTTTCTTGGATATC
>NC_032027.1:2618807-2619709 GCF_001865875.1 Lupinus angustifolius
TGGTGGCCAGAGAAAAGAAAGTGCATTATTAGTAGAGATGTTACTTTTAATGAAGCTGAAATGCTAAAGCCTCATACAGAGTCATCAAGTGAAAATGAAGATCCTAATATCTTGGAGAAGGTGGAGTTTGAGGTGGCCAACAAAAGAAAAAACACTAGATCAAGAAGAAGAAGTCCATGATGCATGTACTGATACTGATATCTCACAATTACAACATTATCAATTGGCTATGGACAGACAAAGGAGACATATAAAACCTCCAGAAAAGTATGGCTTTGCTGATCTGTTATTATACGCTCTAAATATTGTTGATGATATCAATAATTGTGAACCACAATCATATGAAGAAGCTATCAACAACAAAGAAGCTTCCAAATGGATTTCTGTCATGATAGAGGAAATTGAGTCTCTTCATAAGAATCATACTTGGATTCTTGTGAAGCAGCCAAGGCTCAAAAGATTGTTGGATGCAAATGGGTCTTTACGAAGAAGGAAGGAATCTCTATGGTTGAAGATGCAAGATTCAAGGTGGAATTAGTGGCCAAAGGTTTCACACAAAGAGAAGGCATTGATTTCAATGAAGTTTTCTCTCATGTGGTAAAACATAGCTCTATTCGCATCCTACTTGCAATTGTTGCTCACTTTGATCTAGAACTTGAGCAACTAGATGTCAAAATGGCATTCTTGCATGGTGAGTTGGAGGAACAAATCTACATGAAACAACCTGAAGGATTAGAAGTTCTAGGGATGAAAGATCATGTTTGTTTGCTGAAGAAATATTTATATGGCCTAAAGCAATCTTCCAGACAATGTTATCGATGATTTGACACCTTCATGCTTGAAAATGGATATTCCAGAAGTGAACATGATAGTTGCGTCTACTACAAGAAGCTTGCAAATAA
>NC_032027.1:2619809-2637101 GCF_001865875.1 Lupinus angustifolius
TGATGACATGTTGATCGCATGTAAGAACATGTCAGAAATTAGAAACTTGAAAGCTCAATTGAGCTCAGAATTTGAAATGAAGGACTTAGGAGTTGAAAAGAAAATTCTGGGAATGGAGATTCAGAGGGATAGAAAAGAGGGGACACTCTTTTTGTCACAAAAGAAGTACATTGAGAAAGTTTTGGAACGCTTTGGCATGCAAAATGCTAAATCAATCACTACTTCATTGGCAACTCATTTCAAACTTTCAATGACCTTGTGTCCACAAACTGAGAGTGAAAAAAGAAGATGTCAAGTGTACCTTATGCTAGTGCGGTTGACAGTCTCATGTATGCCATGGTATGCACTAGACCAGATATTGTTCATGCAATAAATGTGGTAAGCATATATGTGGTAAATCCTGGTAAAGTTCACTGGAAGGCTGTGAAGTGGATTATGCGCTACTTGAAAGGTACCACAAATGTAGGGCTTTTGTATGGTAAAGTCAAAGATGTTGGAAACAAGATCATTAGATATGTTGACTCGTATTATGCTGGAGATCTAGATAAGCGAAGATCGCTCACTGGATATGTCTTTACATTGTGTGGTTGTACTATTAGTTGGAAAGCAACATTACAATCAATTGTTGTATGTCTACAATTGAAGCAAAGTACATCGCAGTAACAAAAGTTGTAAAGGAAGCCATTTGGGAGAAAGGTCTAATAGAAGAGTTGGGTATACAACTCGAAGAAACAACCATCTATTGTGATAGTCAAAGTGCTATTTATCTGACAAAGAATCTAATGTATCATGAAATAACTAAGCATATTGATGTTCAGATGCACTTTATTAGAGACATAGTGGAGCGAGGAGTTGTTAGAGTGGAGAAAATACCCACTGCAGATAATCTGGCAAACATGATGACGAAGCCAGTTCCAACTACCAAGTTCAGACATTGTCTGGACTTGATTAATGTTCAGAATCTCTAGTGAGCATGAAGAAGAGTAGCAGGAGAATAACTATGATAGTCTTTTAGCCAAGGTGGAGATTTATTGAATATTGACTAAAAGAAAAAGATGATGACAAGACTTTCTTGAGCCAAACAAAAAAGATGTGGCTAAAGATCATCTTGAAGAAAGAGAGAATTTCTAGCCAAGTAAAAAGAAGTGGTTATGGTGAAACCAACATTAATTTTCTTTTCCCTTTGGCCACATAATCTTCAAGAGCTTTGGCTATAAATAAGAGTGTTCCATGTCATTGTAAGACACACCAAATACTTAGTTTAGTACATATTCTCTCTTCTTGTTCTCTTGTTCTAATTTTGTGAGAAATACTTGAGTGAGAGTGAAATTGGGTGTACTTGGATTTTGGGAAGTGAGTCAAACACTTGTAGTTCTCTTTTATCATAGTGGAATAATCATTTTTGCTCTTCAGATGTGGACATATGCAAATTGTTGAACCACACTAAATTCTCGATGTCATTTTCTCTATTATATGTTCTCCATGGTTCTTCCGCTCCAACATAGTGTTCAACACAATCATTTCAAGCTTGGAATGCTTGATACATTCTAGCTTGCCGGGTGTTAGAATAACTTATTCTATAAGAGTTAATCAATTAACACTAACTGGTTAGTTGCTTTAGTTTGTTAAAGTGAACTTTGTGTGCGATAGTCGATTAATCAATAAATATAATCGATCATCTGGTTTACAATTTCTATTTTCTGTTTTAGTAGTTGTTGTATATAAAAGGGTATTCCCCTAATCTTTGTAATCAATTGATGAATATCTATCCACCTATTACCGGGGGATAAAAACCTTTTATTGACAAAAAAGAATTTTAAATTAGTGGTTGATTTGGTTAATCAGTGAATTTCTTGTGGTGGAAATAAATATTAAAAACCAAAGACTATATTATAAGAGTAGGAAAATGTAAATTATAGCAGACAAAATATTTTGGAAGAGACTATTTATGAATTTGTTTTTAGAGATATGAATTAACTTCCATGTGTCTTAGAACTAGGAATACCACAGATATCCCTCAACGAGCACAATGAATGTGAGTAGAGCCATTGGAATTAAGTTTGGTAACTGCCACACATAGAATGATAACTTTCGAGGATGATCAAGGAAAAAGAGGAGTGAAAGAAAGTGAGTTTGGAAATTTGTGAAACTAAAATCTCAATAACTAATTTTCCCAATGTTACTATATATAAAAAAGAGGAAAGTAACAACCGATAATAACTGTTGTTAGCTTGCAACAATTCTAAATGGTACAAACTAATACTGAGTCACACCAAGTTGCTTTCTTTAAGACATTTTGTGACATTGGCCAAAATGTTCAAGCATGTAAATGTAGCACTACTAAGAGAAAGAGAATCAGAGAATTGAAGAAGAAAGGAAATCAGATTTTATCGAATGAAAAGAATGAATTACAAGGATGAGGTAGTACACTATATATAGAAGGTAACTACCAACTAACTCCTATAACAAACTCTGTAACTAACTTCTTCTTCATGAGTCTAGAACCTTCTACACTATTCTGATTCTAACTAATCTGAACTGAATGGTTCTCTAATATTCCCCTCTGAACTTGAGGGCTCTTTAAGCATGTTGAAATAGTCTTTCACTTGGAGTTGATTTCTGAGACTCATGAACTGTGAGTTGCTTAAAGGCTTTGTGAGAATGTCTGCAGTTTGATAAATCGAGGAGACATGCTTGACGACTAGAGTTTTGTTTTGAATTTTGTCTCGAACAAAAAATAAGCCTAGTTCAATGTGTTTGGTCTTATTGTGTAACACAGGATTGTGTGACATGACAACTGTGCTGAGATTGTCACAAAACACAACATGAGTTCTATAGTGTTGTTTGAGTTCGCTTAGAAGTGAATCTATCCACATCAATTTCCGGGATGCAAGAGCAAGACTTATGTATTCTGCTTCTGTGCGTGATCTGGATATTGTATGTTTCTTTTTAGACCACCAAGTAACTAAATTTGGACACAAAAAGATACATGCACCCGAGGTAGACTTTCGATCATCAATATCAGATGCCCAATCAGCATCACAAAAAGTAGAAAGCGCTAATGGAGTGTGATTATGAGCTTTCCTAATAGTTAAGCCAAAACTGATTGTGCCTTGTAAATATTTGAGGATCCTCTTAACAGCAGTCCAATGAGATTGAAGAGGTTTTCCAAGAAACTGACACACTTTGTTGACACTAAAGGCTATATCTGGTCTTGTGATAGTAGCATATTGTAAAGCTCCAACAATGGATCTATAAAAAGTAGTATCCTCAAAGATATCATTTCCTTCTTGAGAAAGCTTGCGATTTCTAGCCATAGGCAATGGCATTGATTTTGTTGTATCCATATTAGCTCTTGCTACGAGATCTCTAATATATTTGGTTTGAGACATGAGTAAGGTTCCGTCGGAAAGATGCTTGACTTCAATTCCAAGGAAGTAGTCCAATTTTCCGAGTTGCTTAAGAGCAAATGTGGTACTAAGGTCTTTAATCACTTTAGAGACTATTGAAGGAGATGAACCAGTAACTATTATATCATCCACATAAACTAACACATATAGCTGAAAGTCGGATGAAGTGTGAATGAACAAAGAGTTGTCACATCTGCATGAGTAAAACCCAAACTGAAGTAGAGATCCTTTGAGTCTTTCAAACCATTGTCGGGGTGCTTGTTTGAGACTATAGATGGCCTTATGTAATTTGCAGACCAATGTTTTATCACTGTGTTGAAAACCCGCGGGTTGTTGTATATACACCTCTTCTTAAAGGAGACCATTTAGAAAGGCATTGTTAATATCAAGTTGTTCAATAGGCCACTGATAAGAGACTGCAAGAGTAGGGAGAACTCTGATAGTAACAGGTTTAACAACCGGTGAAAAGGACTTAGTGTAGTCCACTCCAAACTTCTGATAAAATCCTTTAGCAACAAGTCGTGCCTTATATTTGTGAATAGTTCAATCAGGATTTTCTTTAATCCAGAACACCCATTTGCAGCCAATAGCTTGCTTGTTAGGGGGTAAAGGAACTAAAGACCATGTCTCTAAAGCAATAAGAGCATCATACTCAACTTGCATCGCTTGACGCCAAACAAGATTCGCTAAGGCTACTCTAGTGTTAATAGGTTCAATTTTAGCAAGAAAGGATATGGGAACAAGAGGTTTGAAAATTCCTGACTTAGATCTGGTTTGCATGGGATGTGTAGACCGAGGTAAAGTGGAGACATCTGGAGACGAATCAGGAGAAGAGGGAATCTGATGAGGAGGAGACTCTGGAGACACAATAGGGGCCTGATAAAAAGTGTGACTAGGTGAGATAGTAATAGTAGGCAGTGTAGAAGATGATGAAATAGGGGTGTTAGGGAGCAGATTAATTATGAAGGGAGGAGGAGAGAAACTAGAAACATGGACAGGATGAGATGTAGGAGCATAAAAAAAAGAACACAGTTTAGACGAAGTGGATGGTGTAAGTCGTGGAAAGGGGAATGTATGTTCATGAAAAAAAAAATCTTTAGAGACATAAATCTTTCCATCTGGAGACAAGCACTTATACCCTTTGTGGGAGGTAGAGTATCCAAGAAACACATACTCAGTACTTTTATAGCACAATTTATGTTTGGTATAAGGTCTAAGTAAAGGAAAATAGGCACATCCAAACACTTCGAAACTAGTATAATCAGGGAGAGTGTCAAACAATATTTGAACGAGAGACACATTATTAAGGACATGAGTAGGTAACCTGTTAATGAGGAAAACAACTGTAGTGAATGCATGTTCCCAATAAGACAAAGATAATTTGGCATGAGATAGCAGAGAAAGACATGTGTCAACAATATGTCTGTGTTTTCACTCAACTGTTCCTTGTTGATGGTGAGTGTGAGGATAAGATAGTCGATGCACAATACCTAAATTTTGGAGATAGGTAGAAAAAGGTCTAAACTCTCCCCCAAAATCACTTTGTATAGCTTTAATAATTTTATTGAACTGAGTGTGGACAAACTTGAGAAATATTGAAACATGGATAAAGTTTCAGATTTCTGTTTGAGTAAAAATATCCATGTGTATTTAGAATAAGCATCTACAATTGAAAAATAGTATATAAACCTCGAGACTGAATAAACAGGAGCAGATCCCCACAAATCAACATACAAGAGATCAAAAGATGAATGATATACACTAGTGGAAGCAGGGGCATAAATTTTGTGTGCTATCCCTAAACAACAAGAGGAACAAAAATCAGTAAAAGTTTTATTAGAATGTGGGATTTTACAGTGCTTCATTATTTGTGCGACTATGGTCTCATTAGGATGACCAAGTCTGCAGTGCCAAAGGAAGTAAGGACTATAATGTTGCTGCTTCATATTACAAATAGTATGAAAAGTAGATGTTTTACTAGTACTAGATGTCCTATCATGAAAAGAAGAAAAGGAGCTACGAGAAGCATATCTTGGACGAAATCCATGAAATACCTAGAGACCATCTTCAGTGAGACTCCCTTCAAGCAAAACCCCATCAATACCCTGAGATTTGACAAAACATATGTTAGCATGAAACTCAAAATAATACGAATTATCTCTTGCAAATTGAGAGACACTCATAAGGTTTTTAATAATAGAGGGTACTAAGAGTAAATTATTTAGAGCAACAATAACATTCATATTAGAAGGAGAAACAAAATAGGAATTTCCAGTGCGAGTAATAGGAATACCAACTCCATTACCCATGTATATATGTTCAGTCCAAAATTTTCAATCGGCTCATGCACAAGAGATGGGTATGTTGTGAGATGATTTGTTGCTCCGGGGTCTGGGTACCAAATGTTGTTTATGGTTTCATATGGTCCCAGACTTGTTGTCATTACATGGGAAGGATAACGGTGTCCCCTTATATAGTGAGTATTATAATGTGATTGTGGAATTGGGCTTGGTCCTGGCCCAAGCAAAGAATGTTGTCCAGGAATTGCAGAATTATAAAGTGAAGGCACATGAAGAGACTCCCTTGGATAAGCATGATGAGTTGTGGGGCGGTAGGCATGTGAAACCCGTGGCCCACTAAGAGATAGTCGTTGACCACGATTGGTATATTGCAGAGGGGGCAAGTAGGTTAACTCTTCAAGAAACTCAAGCGGTGTATAATAGCACACTGAAACATCATGTCCTGGCCTCCTACAGTACTCGTAATAGGACGATGGTGGTCGACCAGAGCTTCTGCCACCACGAAAATGTCTTCCGCGATGGGAACGTGAGTTCCCCCGATGAGAACCGAGCCCTCCATGACCTCCAAGTGACACCAGAGATAGTGAATTGTTTCTGGAACTATAATGCAACGAAGATGAAGGTATATCAAGATACGACGGAAGAGGTTGAGAGCTCACCGGAGCTGGAGAAGATGGCGAAGCAGCAATAACCATGTTCGCAGAGAGTGCATTAGAAAGAGCTTTCGATTTGTTCTTCTCCATTCTGGATTCAAAGGGGAGAAGGAAGGATTCTAGGTTGTGGAGTGTAGGGAGATCTAGTTGACTCTCAACCGACGTTATGATCGGTTGAAACTCTTTGTTTAATCCATCCAGAATGTAATCTATGTGTTCCGAAGGAGAAATCAGAGAACCTATGAAGGTGAGTGCATCAACAAGATTCTTGATCTTCATCGGATACTCGGAAATGGTACTTGAACCTTGTGAAATAGAACGCAACTGAGATCATAAATGTCTTCCTTTGGCTTTTGTCTATGAGTTGCAATAGGCATCGAGTTCCTCCTAGAGTTGTCATGAGTGTTTGCATCCTACAACCCTAGGTTGTAGAGCTTTAGAAAGTGAATTCAAAATCCATGAAAATATTGTTTGATCCTGTTCTTCCCATCGAAGGAATGCATGATTGATTCGATTGATTAACCGATCATCATCATTAAGAAATCGATATGGAATTTCGGTGTCGAGCACAAACCGATTTGCTCGATTCGAAGTAAGAGTAGCATGCATAAAGTGACGCCATACCAGATAATTCTTGTCGGTGAGCTTCATCGAAGGTAGAGGAGGCACTAATGGTGATGAAACAACGTGAAGTGATGAAGGTTCAAAGGTTGAGCGTGGCGGAGAAAGAGAAGAGGTCCTGACAGTAACGGCGGCGTTGGCCATTGTTGGCGTGATACCATGTAAGTGTAGCACTACTAAGAGAAAGAGAATCAGAGAATTGAAGAAGAAAGGAAATCATATTTTATTGAATGAAAAGAATGAATTACAAGGAGGAGGTAGTACACTATATATAGAAGGTAACTACCAACTAACTCCTATAACAAACTCTGTAACTAACTTCTTCTTCATGAGTCTAGAACCTTCTACACTATTCTGATTCTAACTAATCTGAACTGAATGGTTCTCTAATAAAGCAGAACTATCAATCACGTTGTTCCGAAGATAAAACAACTCATATATCTGCTATCGAATTCTTACTACACTGTAAGAACCGATCTCGAATACACCCAACACAATATGACTACTAGTGCTAATTCTCGAAATTCCCACAATATGGCTACCCATACCAATTCTTTTATCAGTGTCAGTTCTCGAAATGTCCACAATATGACTACTCGTGCCAATTGTTTTCCCTTATTTTCCCCAATACGACTACATGTACTAATTCTTTTGGCGAAAAATAGGAGAGATAAAGAAAAGGTTGAATGAAAATGCATTTAATTTGAGGCAAGTAAATATGAAGGAATGAGGCTTCAATTTATAACATGTGATTTAGGTCAAGTTCCTCATCTCTCCCATGTGGGACTTGAGAGTTGTGTTTTCAAAGCTCTTCTATGTAAGACTTGTGAGTTTTTTAGATTTTGTACCCAAAAGTTCTTATTAATGGCTTCCAACAAACCATGTTCAGTGGAGTACCTATGTTATAGGAGTACTCTTGATAGACCCACCTATGTGAATGTGGAAGTGGAGGCCCCTTGCTATGAAATTTTGGGGCATAAATTTGTAGAACGTTCACTATACTCGGATAGACGTGCATGACCTATAACGCACGGACTTTAGAAAATATACCTTTGAAAATGTTGTCAGTGAGTTTGATGCTAGAGATAGAGTTTAAGACTAAAAATCACTCTAGTAAAATCTGGATCTTATTCATTATGCAAATGTTCAAGCCACATGACACATTTGT
Source organism: Lupinus angustifolius (assembly GCF_001865875.1). Classification (NCBI taxonomy): domain Eukaryota; kingdom Viridiplantae; phylum Streptophyta; class Magnoliopsida; order Fabales; family Fabaceae; genus Lupinus; species Lupinus angustifolius. Next base: position 2,627,962 of record NC_032027.1, read on the forward strand.
TTAAGCACAATCTTATCTTATTAATACCACAAAAATTCTCGGAAATCATTTTTCAATTTTAAGTAAGGGAGTGTGTCTGATCTTGCAGGAGGCTGAAACCTTCCAAGAACTGCCAAGAAGCCTAATCCACATATTTTTCTCTCACCGGGGAACATCTAAGGTTTGTAGAAGTTTACTGTCTGAATTCCACCCTTTTCTCTCCTCTATTAAGTGTTGTAGGTGGGTAAAGATCTCAAGGCTATACTGATCGTTAAGTTAAAAGAGGATGATGCTTTGGCAGTCCCAATCGCCTATTGACACTCTTTTGTGCTTCTAAATCTTTTGTTTGACTCTAATTCAGTTGTGGCTGGTCAAAAGGCAGAACATATGTCGTTCAAGGATTACATAGATAAAATTACGACTTTGATAGAGTTTAAGTTGTAGAATGAAGAGCAATGCAGATGTGGATGTTAACTTAGTTTACATTTTGGTTCCAAGACAAGTGAAAAAGGTTGTCGTCCTTGGTGGAGGACTAATGGGCTAATGGAATTGCAACATGTTTAATTCTTAGCATCTATCATGTCATCTTGAAAGAAGTAAATGAGAAGTTCTTGGATGCAGGTCTTAATAGAGTTAAAGGTGAGAGCAGAATCATGTAAATTGGTTCCTCTTGCTTAATAATCTTCAGTTTCATTTTAAAAATAAATTATGTTCTAATGTAGTGTTCCTCTTTATGCAGCAAATTTACAAAGCCATGTCAAGAAAGGTAAAATGACCCACGAAAGATTTGAAAAGGCCATCTCTCTTCTCAAATGTACCATTGACTATGAAAGTTTGAACGATGTGGACTTGGTGATAGAGGTACTTTAAGCCACCCGAATATTAAATCTCTAATTAAGTGTCATAGTTGCACTTTATCCGAAACCTAACAAATTATGAACTGTTGGTGTCTGTTGTTCAGCAGACTATTATTGAAAATGTATCCTTAAAGCAACAGATCTTTGCTGACCTTGAAAATTATTGTCCACCTCATTGTATACTTGCAACTACACTTCCACAATTGACTTAGACCTCATTGGAGAGAGGACTAAGAGTCAAGACCAGATTATTGGAGCCCATTTCTTCTGGTCTAATCTTATTCAAAACTATTATATTTTCTCGCTGCAAATTTTTACTAAAATCATTTGGTGTGAGCTTAGTGCATTGAGGCACTCTTTTTATGTTTTATTAAAACTCACCTACCTAGTGGAAAAGAGCTTTGTTGCTTCTATTGTGTTGTATATTTCTGACTAAAAGATGGATGTGTGATTCTGTAGCCCATCAAATATTATGCCACTTCTGGAAATTGTTCGTAGTAGGCAAATCTTTCCCCAAGTAATCGTTGACGTACTAAATGTTGGAAAGAAGATAAAGAAAACTCTAGTGGTTGTTGGGAAATGTATAAGATTTGCGGTTAATAGGATGTTCTTCCCATATGCACAAACTGCCATATTGCTCGTTGAACATGATGCAGATATTTATCAAGTTGATAAGGCATTAACTAAAGTTAGAATGCCCATGAGGCCATTCAGGTATTAATCCTTCGAAAATTTTTATCCACGACTACTTCTTCAAGGGTCTAATTCGTCACATGTTTAGTATTGCAGATTGGTTGACCTCGTTGGTATTTTTATACTGGTTCACCTTCTTGTCCACCGAAGATTACGTCCACTACTCTTGCAATACAAGAGATTTTTCCACTAAAGATTATGAGTTGCAATTACAATATCTCATCATTAGCTCTCTATGTACCTTACACACTTCTTAATCTTTATTCACCTTTGAAAAACACATTCCCAAGTGATTCTAATCCACTTTCTTATCACACCCCGTGAAAGAAAGTATTCTGCAATAATAATGAATAATGTTCAACAATGTCAGAATTGCTTTTACAAGTATAAAAGTGATGTAACTTGCAATCCAATCAACTATTTGTATACTTAGTAATAACGTTCTTTATAAGTTTGTAAACTTGAAACATTTTCACTTTAAGCAACTTCAGAAAAATCAACTTTGAAAGTTTAAGAACTTGTTGCAAAAAGTGCAGAAAATAATTTCAGAATATGTGTAAGAGCTTTTGAAATTTGTATAAGAGTTGTGTATATGTTGTATGTTGTGATTGTGAGTTTGAATGTCTTTATATAGACTTTCCAATCAGCCAAAATGTCTCTTTGAAAGAGTATGAATTGATTGGAAGGAAAACATGTCTTTTAGGTTGAAACTCATTCACCTTGAATTTGAAAATCTGATTCAACAACTCTCACTAATCGATTATACCATTGAGTAATCGATTACTCAAATGTTCTGTCTACTGATCATTTATTTTCGAATTAGAGTAATCGATTACAACAAGTTGAATAATCGATTACATCCGTTACTCAACTTTAATAACACTGATAATTTGTTACTCAAAGACAGTAATCCATTACTCTAATCAGTTTTAAGTTGGATAACTCTTTTCTCACACATGTAACCTCTTACTTAGATGAAGTAACCTGTTACACACTATTTTTGAAAATTGTTTTAAGTATTTTGAAGTGTTTCAATTTTCTTTTAAAAATAGTTTGAGCATTACTACTATTGTATAATCAAGAGTATAGGATATAAGTACTTATTTAGACTTAGACTAAAAGTCTTGAATATCTTGAAGCTTGAATCTTCATTGTCTTCATAAGTATTCTTCATTTTCTTATTTTTGGTGATGTTGGTGTCTTCATCAAAATCGTGCCAAGGTAAGATCTTCTTCTCAATCTCCCCCCTTTTGATGATGACAAACTAATATCTTCTTAACAATGTAGTTTTCTGATAGTAGCATACTTTGTGATATTCTTGACTTGTCTTGAGTATGCTCCCCCTATATTGTATCCTCCCCCTATATTGTATGCTCCCCCTTTCATTTGGAGTTTTGTGCCTGGAATGTTTTAAACAGAAAATACACTCTCCCAACTTTTCTGCCCCTTTTGACTTCATCAAAAAGTAGAAAAGCAAAGAGTTCAACACAATACATATATCATACATGTAATAAGATATATATACCATGTAATAACATGTTATAGCAAAATATAATATGGATAATAAGATATAACGGAATTTGAGCAATATCATACAAGTAAAAAGATGTTCAAGCATTAACAATGCAAACAACAATTCAAACAACATAATAGAAATTTGTCCGAAACCAGTAGAAATTAACATTACATCCAAAAAATCCTAACAACAGATAAAGTCTAAGATTCAGGCTCAGTACTGTCTTCATCAACGTCCATGTTACTCAGCTTAGAAGAGAGACGATGAAGTTCAAACTGGATTTGTCGATTCTAAGTATCAAAGGCATCCATTCGATTAGTGAGGTAGCCTCGAAGAGAAATCAACTCATCCATAATCATTTGATTTGAAGGCATGACAACAGATGAGGAAGATTGATCATGAAACTCAGAAGGTTGAGGTTCAGAAGGATTAGCAGGGGTAGGTGCTGGTTTAGGAGCAAGAGGTTTATCTTTCTTATGTTTGTAGGTCCGGTCACGAAAATCAAATGTGAAGCCCATTTTGTGGATTACATCCACATCAATATGGCTTTCACGAGGGTTAAGTGAGACCTTAGTTTCTCCAGCAGTAGAAACACCTAAATGCTCAACGATTTTTGTTATGAAGATTACATATGGCAAAGGACTTTGAGTTCCTCTTACAAACCACATTTGTCTCATTATCATCAGAGTCCAATTGATTTTCAGATTAAATTTCATAGCATACATTAATTGGAGTTCTATATCACTTATTTGAGAGTGATTTGAAATTTTTGGTAAGATGATATAGCTCAGAAAATAATTAGGCAAACGGTCTTCTAATTTGAGATGTCCAGCAAATAGGATAAAATCTCTATTTTTAATAGTTTCACTATAACCCTGTTGCTTAAGCGTTTCTATTTCCTCTTTGGTAATTATACACAAAGAATAATAAAAATATTTTCGATCATAATTTTCCCATTCGCATACAAGGCCGAAACCCGCAATGCTCCCCTGATAGGATATATTACAGCACAATGAACTCATGGTTTTCAAATCCAAAGTAATGTCTTTTCCTTTTACATATGAAGTAAGACGATTTTTCCTAAAGTTCATGTTACAGTAAAATACTCTAATCAGTTCAGGATAAATTTCATTTGATTCACAACAGAAATCGAAAAGATTTTGTTGTCTCAAGAGATAAGGAAATAGAAAATCTTCAAACTCAAAGTTCCCGAGATTACCGTATTTGGGAGTGAAGATAATGCGATCATGGAAGTGCTCCTCCAAGATTTTATGTTGCTCATCATTAGCAAGAAGTATTGTCAAATTCAGAGGGTTAGACTCCAAAGATGAAGTTCCTTGATTCCTTTTAGTCACATTTGTGCGTTGCTTCTTTAATCTAGAAGAGGAAGCCATGAATTGAGGTTTTTGAGTTCTTAGGTATTTTGGGTTTTGGAGATTTGAGTTTTTTTTACTTAGGCCACAAAACACGAAAATGATGGTGTGGAAGTATTCAGAATTGAGAATATGATATGAATAGACACAAAAATCACCTAAAGCGGATCAAAAACGAAGATTTGAGGGTTTGAGAAGTTTGAGCAAGAGAGAACACGAGTTGATGAGGAAGATGAGTTTGAAAATTTTTAAAAATGCAGAAAAATTCATATATAACGATACATAGTAATTGGTTACTCACTTTGAGTAATCAGTCACTTAAATTAAAAAATTTAAAATTTTCAAACAACAACATGGAGTAATCGGTTACTCATTTTGAGTAATCGATTACTGAAACACGTTGTTCAACCCTGTAATCGGTTACTCTCAAGTGTAATCGATTACTGACCCCATAAAAACTTATGTATAGGCAAAATTAAGCCATGAAAATGATTTTTAACCCAAAAATAGAAATTTTAAACATAATTAAATACATTTAAGTTCAAGTAGGCTTGAAATAGATATAATTAATCACACATATAATCATATATAAGCATTTAAGATAAGTATGTTTCATCAAAAATGTCTAATTCTCGTCTAATTTTATAAAAAGGTTCTTTTGGCAATGGTTTTGTGAATATATCTGCTAGTTGGTTGTGAGTATCAACAAATTCTACAGATACATCCTTCTTTTGGAAGGAAGTGATGCCTTATATCAATGTGATTGGTTCTAGAATGCATAACATGATTCTTTGTGAGGTTTATAGCACTAGTATTGTCACATTTTAAAGGAGTGCACCCCAATTCTAAGTCATAATCTCGTAATTGTTATTTAAGCCACAACACTTGGGCACAACAACTACCTGCTACTATATATTCAGCTTCAACAGTACTTAGGACAACACATGCTTGTTTCTTGCAAGACCAAGAGGCTAAAGCGTTTCCCAAAACATGGAAAGTACCACTTGTACTTTTCCTCTCAGATTTGCACCCAACAAAATCTGAATTCGAATAACCAACCAAATCACATATACTTCCTTTTGGATACCATACCCCAACGTTAGATGTAACCTTAAGATATTTCATGATTCTCTTAACAACAACTAAGTGTGATTCCTTTGGTTTAGATTGATAACATGCACACAAACATACACTAAACATTATATCAGGTCTACTGACAGTTAAATATAAAAGAGATCCAATCATAGCTCGATACTTTGATATTTCAATGCTTTTTCCTACTTCATATGTATCAATATAAGTACCGGATCCCATAGGAGTAGCTATTGGCTTGCTGCCATCCATGTCAAATCTTTTTAGCAAGTCTGTGCAATACTTGGATTGACTTATGAAAATGTCATTATCAAGTTGTTTGATTTGAAGTCCAAGGAAGTAATTTAACTTCCCCATCATGGACATTTCCAACTCTCTTTGCATCATTTTTCCAAATTCACTTCACAAAACCTCATTAGTAGAACCAAAAATAATATCATCTACATAAATTTGAACAAGTAGAGTATGATGATACATTCTTTTTATAAAGAGTGTAGTTTCGACCTTTCCTTTGAAACCTTTTTCAAGTAGAAATTTAGTTAGACGATCATACTATGCACGAGGAGCTTGGTTTAAGTCATAGAGAGCTTTCCTTAATTTGTACACATAAGAAGGATGTTTGTAATCTTCAAAACCAGGAGGTTGTTCAACAAACACTTCTTCTTGAATGTAGCCATTGAGGAAAGCACTCTTTACGTCTATTTGATATAACTGAAAATTCAAAGAGCAAGCATATGTAAGTAATAGCCTAATAGCTTCGAGTCTAGCAACCAGAGCGAAGGTTTCACCAAAGTCTATACCTTCTTCCTAATTGTATCCTTGGGCTACTAGTCTAGCTTTATTTCTAACAATAATACCATTTTCATTAGATTTATTACAAAATACCCACCGAGTTCCAATAACATGCCTGTTTTTCGGCCTAGGAACAAGTTCTCAAATTTCTTCTCTCAAACTGGTTTTATTCTTCTTGTATAGCAAGAATCCAATGTTCATCCTCGATTGCTTCATCAATCATGGAATGCTCTATTTGAAAGACGAATGCCATGTTTAGACATGCTTTATCAAGCATTCGTCGAGTAGTGATACTTGTATTTAATTCAATAATAATGTTGTCAATATGATGATCTCGATGAGTTCTCCATTCTTTTGGTAAATCTGTATGAATATGCTCCTCTTGAGATGGTAGGTTACCATTCATTTTCAAAAGCTCAGTATCAGTTGCAGGTTCAATAATAGAAATTTCATTTAAGGATAAACTTGGCATTTTCTCCTCATCAAGAGTTAACCCATCCTTTATTTCAGGATTGGTTTCATCAAAAGATACATGAATGGATTCTTCCATGGCTAGAGTTCTTTTATTAAAAACTCTATAAGCTTTACTCATAAGATAGTAGCCTAGGAAGATGCCTTCATCAACTTTTGTATCAAATTTGCCTAAGTTATCCTTACCATTATTCAAAACAAAGCATTTACAACCAAATACGTGAAAATGAGAAATTTTTGGTTTTCTACCTTTGAAGAGTTCATAAGGGGTTTTCTTAAGAATTGGTCTTATAAGAACTCGATTTGAAATATAACATGCAGTACTTACGGCATCAACCCAGAAATATTTTGGGAGGTTAGTTTCATTCAACATTGTACGAGCCAGTTCTTCTAAGGACCGATTATTTCTTTCTACAACACCATTTTTTGTGGTGTTCTAGGAGCAGAAAAATTGTGACTGATGCCAAGATCATCACAGAATTCTTCAAAAGAAGAGTTTTGAAATTCTCCCCCATGATCACTTCTTCACTTCTTATAGCAACGATTTTTAGTGATTTTTCATTTTGGACTTTTTTAGCATAAACGCTAAAGGCTTTGAATGCCTCATTCTTATAAACTAAGAAGAATGTCCAAGTGTATCTCAAAAAATCATCTACTATAACAAGAGCATAGTAGTTACCACCATAACTTTTTGTCCTTGAGGGGCCAAAAGAGTCCATATGTAGTAACTGCAATGGTCTATCGGAAGAAACCATATGCTTAGGTTTAAAAGAAGTTTTTGTTTGTTTACACATTTGACAAACACTACATAGTTTGTCTTTAACAAATTTCATTTTAGGTAAACCAACAACTAAGTCTTTCTTAATAAGTTTATTCAAATGGTCCATATGTATATGAGCAATTCTCCTATGCCACATCCATGCATCAAGATTATTATTTGCAACTAAACATGTTATTGGTAAAGATGAATCTATGTCAATCATATATATATTGTTTATCCTTTTACCAACAAGTTTAGAGTTTTGAGAGTTCTTACTTTCAATGATGCACTTATCTGGGTAGAATGTCACATGGAAGCCTTTGTCACATAATTGACTTATGCTTAGAAGGTTGTGCTTGAGTCCTTCAACATATAGTACACCTTCTATAGTTATTGAGGGTGGTTTTCCGATTCTACCAACTCCAAGTGCCATAAACCTATCCAAGAATCCCGTTTTGCATTCTAGAACCAATCATATAGAAATTAGACATCATTTCTTACGTGATCATGTACAAAAAGATGATTGCGTGCTTGAGTTTGTTGAAACTTCTAAACAGTTAGCATATATTTTCACCAAGCCCCTTCCACGGGATACTTTCTATGTTCTAAGGAGAGAACTTGGAATTCTTGATGAACAATATCTTGATTAAAACTGTTTAGATGTTTGGTTTATGTCTTGCCTCTATATGTTTATTAGTCTCTTGATTTAAATGAATTTTTTTGAAATGCAAAATGACATCTCATGATAACTTCATTCTGTGATTACATATGTTTAGATTAATCCGTTAGAATGCATGTATAAGTCCCAAAGAGTTGAAACCGTCCTGCTAGCTAAATTTTTTTTTACCGTGTTTAATCGATTAAGCACTTAGTGTTAATCGATTACTTGGGCATCAGTTTTTGAAAAATCATTTTTCACATGATTTTAATCGATTAACCATGCTCGTACATTTTTCTCCACCTCTTCTCGCTTTTGAGTCTCTGAAATTGTAACACAATTGACCCAAGTGCATTAAGCTAGATAAACCTCACCCCTAACCCTCTCAAACCCCCAAGAAATTGTAACACACTCCTTCTCTGTTTGGTCCTACATCAATTCAGTTTCTGCATAAAAATGGAGCAAGGTCGCCCAAAAAGATTCAAAACTCCTGCCAATCGTGGACGAAGACTAGAAGCTGGCTCATCCTCCACTCGGGACCATGGTGACCCATTTTACTCGCTCATTTTGCAAGAGACTCGTTTGGCAAAGTTCCAAGGACGCAAACACGCTTATGTAAGGTATGTCGATCTAACCTAGATGGTAGAACAAAATTTTAGTTTTTCGCATGATATGGAGGCTCAGGGAGCCGTTAAATTTCTGGAATTAAAGGGACAAGTTTTCCCTGCTCTAGTTGGGGAATTTTATGCCAATTTCAGATATAAGGATGGTAAATACTGGTCTATGATTTCTGGCAAACTGTTTGAGATTAGTGATGAACTGTTTATGAATGTTGGTGGGTTATCATCTACGGGTTATGGAATAGGAGACTGCTCATGGGTTAAGGATAATTTTGATCCTACTGAGGTGTATAAGTCATTTCTTAGAGGACCTCATTTGTATATTCAGG
>NC_032027.1:2637201-2637861 GCF_001865875.1 Lupinus angustifolius
AAATCATGCACAGCCCACTGTGAATGATTTGCGTTTTATGTTCGCTGTTAAGAATAATCTGATGATTAACTGGCCTGAGGAAATATTGAAGATTATGAACAGTGTGTCTCTGTCTCAGTCAAAGCTACTTCCCTACAATATTTTTATTTCACGGGTCGTGGATTATTTGCATATTGCTGTTTCTGACACCATTATTGTTGAGTATACTGATAAGATCATCTAGTTTGTGAGAGTCTGATTCATAAAATGGGTATATACAAGTACGACACTACTTGGCAATACTAGGAGGACTACACTACTATTGATTTGGAGCTGTCCAGTGATGATGATCAGGGTGGCATGGGTGATCAGAATGCTACAAATCAGGGGGAGCCGGATTGTGTTTTTGGTATGGCTCAGATGGAGGCTATGGAATAAAGGCTCAAGAACCGCATGGATCTTCACTTTCAAGGGTTGAAGGACTCGTACTTTGCAGGTATGAAACAGTATGAAGAGCGTCAAGAATTAGATGAAACGCTAGTTGAGTTTTAGTCTTTTAATTCTATTTCCAATTTGGTGGTAAATTTTCATGATTTTCGGAGATAATCGGTTTCAGACCGCTGTCGGGGCCAAATCTCACTCGAATTCGGCCCAATAACGTGTTTTTGAGTTCCGTAGCTC
>NC_032027.1:2637961-2639433 GCF_001865875.1 Lupinus angustifolius
AATTATCGTCAGTTAACTAATTAACGTGATTTTGGCGTAATGAAGAGTTCGAGAGAAGATCAGATCAAGTAAGCTCACCTGCAAACAGAGAATCTTGCGACCCGACACACTCAGGTAAAGGAGAAAACATCGTGACACAGTGGTGCCCGAATATGCATCTGGACCTCCAAACTCCCTCACAAGTTTGGAGTTGTCTTGGGTATTAAGAAAGCTTGTACTTAATCAATTGCCTGTTTGTTTGGATTAAGTACAACAATATTTGTTATACCGATTTATGTCATGTTTATATATGCAAATATCATGTTTACTCTTGAATTATAATGTTTGAATGATTATTATGGGAACGATTATTATGAGAATGATATGTATGTGATAATTGTTAAATTCAAGGTTTAAAAATATGTGATATAAATGAGAAATATTTTCCTTGAGAAAAGTAAATAAAATGATATTCAGGCTCTTCTCCCTTGAGTGAGAAGTGTCTACAGAAAAAAAGTGTTTTAGCTCGGGGCGAGACAGCTCTCGCTTAAGCCACAAATGCCTCAAAAATGGAAGTGCCCTCGCTTGAGCAAGACAGCTCTCGCTTAAGCGAGCGAGAAGACTCCATACATACATGACTTCTTTTTAAGTCGTCTGAACGATAACTCTCATATATACGAGAGCCTAATGGCATGTTTGTCATCAAGAAGTCATAAAGGTAAATAACTATACAAAATTCTTGAAAATAATAAAAGTAAGGAATTTATTTGTTAAAGGCAATAGCCCAAGCTTGGGTGTGAAGTGTATTTACACTTGGGAAAGACCATTACTCAGATGATTGAGTCTGGTGCCCAAAATTGTCAAACTTATACAAGTATCTTTGTTCTTGCGCCTATTTAGGGCAAGGTTTCCAACCGTGATGTCGTGATTAGGGCAATGCCCAAAATGGATTACATGATACCATGCAGTGAGGTCGTCTGACCGTAAGAGGCTTGACCATGTGGTTATCCAGGGTGATTCAGCGATGGTTCATAGTGGTAGGGATGTTATTCCTCTATTTACGCGTTGACGTAAGATCGGGTCCCACAAGAAGCATTCCTATGGGAGATGTCTTAGGTTGGGCCGATCATATAAAATAATGATTAAAATATTTAATCATCTAATCTCGGTTGGTGTGCATACTCATTATGGATAATAAAGTAGTGGAGAGGAAATTTACGGGAGACGAACGAGCCCCGAGATGTTGAGAGGGACGACGATGGTGGTGGTTCATCAGCAAAGTCTTGAGGGTGAGTCTAGGTGAGACGAGTCCCTTGTAATCCTGGATGAGGTATTCTGTTGGATCGGACAGTTCTCACAGCGCAAACTAGACGATCTCTGACAACCCCTCTTTGCAATCAGGATCAATGAGAGGGATGCCCAGAAAGTGTTTGATATGACACCGTCCTGAAATGGACAGTTCTTCGGAACAGATCGATCATATATCCTTGCGA
>NC_032027.1:2639533-2639854 GCF_001865875.1 Lupinus angustifolius
TCTGGATGTAATATTCTGTGTAATTCCATGCTGTCAATGAATAATATTCATTAGATGTTTTACTCCCTTTTCTTTCTATTTTTCTTCTATTCGCATTTTTTTCAGATGGATCATTCTGCCAGGATTCTGAGTTACCGCTTGTCGATGTCCCAGGAGGGGGCATGGAGGATTGAGGAAAACAGTTATACCTACACCGGCCCTTGTGCTTTTTGATTAGTGTACTTGTCTAGGACATTTATTTTGCGAGTAGTTTTATTTGGGTGATGATTAGGATTCCGCCTTGTACTTCGTACCAACATTTCATGATATTCTAATGAAGTA
>NC_032027.1:2639954-2655969 GCF_001865875.1 Lupinus angustifolius
ACTTTATTTTCAAGAGTGATACAATTTTGACATGGAGATGATGATGGTTTGTTTCTAAAAGTATCTAACTTAGATTTTTGTTTTAGAAACATTTTAGTATGTTTGACATATTCATCATGCAAGTCATTGAAAGCAGTTTATAATACAGAAGAATATAGTTGAGTATCGTTTACCTCTTCATCATCAGAATGATGAGATGCCATTAAAAAGAGATGTGCTTGTTCTTCATTTTGAGGTTCAGAGGCGGAACTGATATCGTTGTCTTCCCAAGCAATGTAGGCTCTTCGTCTTGTTTCATCTTCCCTTTGAAAGAATTCTTCTTCATATTTGGACAATCCATCTTCATGTGATAAGCCTTGTCACATTCAAAGCATGTGAAATTTTGGTTGGAAGTTGAGGCGTCGTTATTCTTAGTGAATTTCCTTGTTTGTCCAGTTCTAGCACCTTTGTTCCTCTTGAGGAACTTGCTGAATTTCTTCACAAAAAGACTCATGTCTTCCATCTCTTCCTTATCAGATTCATCTTCTAATGATTTGAATTTGTCCACTCTACCCTTGAGAGAGATATTCTTCTTTTTCTTCTCTTGCTCTTCATGTTGGTCAAGTTGGGTGAGTTCTAGTTTGTGTTCTTGCAATTTTCAAAATAATGCAGCCCAAGACATTTTCGATAAACTTTTCTTTTCAGAAATGACTGTTACCTTAGGTTGCCATGTTCTGGTGAGTGATCTTAGAACTTTTAAGTTGAAGTCACTATTTGATAGGACCTTACCAAGAGCAAGAAGGTGATTTGTTAGATGAGTAAATCTCTTTTGAAGATCCATAATCTTCTCTCCTGGTTTCATACAAAAAATTTCGTATTCTTGAGAAAGAGTGTCGAGTCTAGATCTTTTTACCTCCTTCGTTCCTGAAAGTGCGCATGTCAAGAGGAGCACTTTGGAAAGCTTTCTCACTACGTGTGTTGGTTTTGATGAGGACAACTTGTGTTTATAAGAGCTTGAAGATCATCAACAAATCAACGTGCTTAAGTCTCAAGATTAGTATTAGACTTAGACTAGTAATTAGTTTAGGTTGAGTCTAAGGCTTAGGTAAACTCAATACATGTCTCATATGCATAAAACTTTAAATCATTTTAGTTTTGAGATATGTCATTTATAATATGTCCATGCATCACATGATATATACATGTTATTTGTGCATCCTAGGCATAAACTTAGTGTTGAACATGTATAAATTAAGTGCATAACGTATTTGAGTTTTTCAATTTGAAAATACACTTGGAACTATGTCGTTAATCGATTAAGATGTGTTTTAATCAATTAACATAAGTTTTTGAAAAGTTGTTGTAACAGAAAACTTGGAAAATAGAATCAATTACAATTTTGTAACACGTTAATCGATTAACCAAGGTTTTAATCGATTAACTGGGCTGCAGAAGTGATTCTTTATAAACTGCATTTTTAGAACTTAAGCCATAACTTTCATGATAGAATTTAAGAGAGTTAGAGCATATTTCGTGTTAATTGTTGCATCTATATGACATTGCATTTGTGAGATTAGAAAAGAGAATATTCTATGCTTTAGGATTGAGAGGCATTTCATGTTTAATTTCTCATCATTTCATCTCACATGTTCATGCATTCATTGATGTCTTTGTGAAGATTTAGTATTCTGTAAAATCTGTTTTTAACTAATGCATCATCATGTTATATGAGACTTGTGTTAGAGTTGTAGAGTAAGGTCTTAATAGTTTAATTTGAGCATCATAATTGCTTTAGTTTACTCTATGTTTTTGCTGTGAAAAGTGTTGTAACATTGGGAATCTCAAGGTGTCTTACCACCAACGAGATTGTGTTGTATCTTCATTAGCTTAGAGATCTTGATAGAAAGAATAGGTTCTTGACTGGAGCTACACCGCAAGAAAGGTTTTCTTGGGTGGTAGGAAGGGAGTCAAACCAAGGGATAAGGTTCTTTAATTTCATGGAAGAGTCTAAGTGTTGTAATTGGAAGAATTGTTTGTAAAACGTTATTTCAATTATAGTGAAGAAAAATCTCCCAGATCAACCGAGAGGCCTGGATGTAGTTTGCAAGTGGACATGCAAACGAACCAGGATAAAAAATCTTGTTGCAGGCTTTTTCTTTCCCTATCTTTTTATTGCCTTAATCGATTACTTTGTATAGTTGTTTTAATTGTAATATTCTGTTTCTATACTATACTGTTGTAACTCTGATATATCTGTTAGCTCTGTATATTTGTTTCAATCTCGGTTGATTGTCGTGCAAGAAACCGAATCTGTTTGTGTAATCTGAGCTATTTTAACCGATTAAGTTGATTGCGTTAATCGATTATTCTGTGTCTGTTAATCGATTAATCTGGGGTTATTTCAGCATTAATTGTTGGTTATTTCAGCATTATTTGTTGTTTTTTTTGAAAAGCGGATACTCTGACCGCTACACCTATTCAACCCCACCCCCCTCTAGGTGTATTTTAGCCATTGATACCTAACAGTTCCTTCATGTGTAGTCTCTAGAGTATCCCACATTTTTTTCGCAGATTTGCAGTTTGATACTCTAAAGAACTCATAAATGCCAAGTGTTGAAGTGAGGATGTTCTTTGCCTTGAGATCATACTACACCTTCTTCTTATCTTCATCATTCCATGCAGATTTGGGGTTTACTTCCCTTACATTGTTCACAACGGTGAACGGTTCATATGGTCCTTCTTCAATTGTGTTCCATATATCAAGTCTTGAGATTCTATGAAGATTCTCATTCTGATTTTCCAGAAATCATAGCACTCTCCAACAAAGCTTGGAGGGCAGTTGATGTTGGAACCTTCTCCTAGGAATAATCTTGAGACCATCTTTGATATAGGATCAAAATTGAGAATATCTTACTCAAAAATAGCTCTGGTCTCAATTGTAAGACTGAGATTGCAACTAGGGGTGAATTAGTTGACTTAAAATAATGACCACTTTTTCTGGAAAATTGAGAGTTAACGTGAAGTGGAAAATATATGCAGAAAATTAATAAGTAAAATCAAAGAGATAAAGGAGAAGAGAATACACAATGATTTTTATATTGGTTCACCTTCTTGTCCACCGAAGGCTATGTCTAGTACTCTTGCAGCATAATAGATTTTTCCACTAAAGATTATGAGTTGCAATTACAATATCTCATCACCCCGAGATCTCTATGTACCTTACACACTCCTTAATCTTTATTCACCTTTGGAAAACATCTTTCCAAGTGATTCTAATCCCCTTTCTTATCACACTCGTGCAAGAAAGTATTCTACAATAATAATGAAGAATGTTCAACAATGGCGGAATTGCCTTTACAAGTATGAAAGTAATGTAACTTGCAATCCAATCAACTCTTTGTATACTTAGTAATAATACTTTGTATAAGTTTGTAAACTTGAAACACTTTCATTTTAAGCAACTTCAGAAAAATCAACTTTGAAAGTTTAAGAACTTGTTGCAAAAAGTGCAGAAAATAATATCAGAATATGTTGTATGTTGTGATTGTGAGTTTCAATGCCTTTATATAGGCTTTCTAATCAGCCAAAGTATCTCTTTGAAATGGTAGGAATTGATTGGAATGAAAACATGTTTGTTGGGTTAAAACTCATTCACTTTGAATTTGAAAATCTGATTCAACAACTCTCATTGATCGATTACAACATTAAGTAATCGATTACTCAAATGTTCTGTCTACTGATCATTTATTTTCGAATTAGAGTAATCGATTACAACAAGTTGAGTAATCGGTTACTCAACTTTAATAACACTAGTAATGTGTTACTCAAAGACAGTAATGGATTATTCTGATTAGTTTTAAGTTGGATAACTCTTTTCTCACACACGTAACTTGTTACTTAGATGAAGTAACTCGTTACACACTATTTTTGAAAATTGTTTTAAGTATTTTGAAGTGTTTCAATTTTATTTTAAAAATAGTTTAAGCATTACTACTATTGTATAATCAAGAGTATAAGATGGAAGTACCTATTTAGACTTAGACTAAAAGTCTTGAATATCTTGAAGCTTGAATCTTCATTGTCTTCATAAGTATTCTTCATTTTCTTGTTTTTGGCGATGTTGGTGTCTTCATCACAATCGTGCCAAGGTCAGAAGCAAAGATCTTCTTCAAACTTATATGAATTGAAATTTTGAGGAATTATTTTTGTGGGAAATATTTACTTGCTAATAAAATGCTTATGTGTTTTTCTGCTAAATAACTCATTGGCAATTTTTTTAACGATTAACCTGTACTTCTAACAGGTCAAGCATTTGGAAAGGAGTTTTATTTTTATGATAATAAACGCAAGGCCATACCTGATCCTCAATTGAAGAGATATATTGCGAAGGCCAGAAGCATTGTTTCCGAAAATGACATCATAGAGATGATACTCTTTCCTGTGGTAAATGAGGCTTCTCAGGTCCTCAATGAAGGTATTTCAGTTAAAGGAACTGATCTTGATATTTCATTTTCCATTGGAGTATAGATTTCATTAGGAGTTTAACTCATCCTTACATATGCTGCAAGAATCATGTTTCTCATAATTTTATAGCATGTTTATTCTCATATCACTTCACAACTTGTTATTACTCATTGAACATATTTCTTCGGATCTCCAGTCAGTTATGTTGGGTTACCATCATGAGCGATCCTAGTTCTAAGGGAAATAGTCCCATACTCTTGGAGGTATTATGGATTTTCTCTCTAGCTAGTCCTTTTGTCAAAGGATCTGCTAAGTTATTCTCAATGCGTACATAATCCACTCTAACAACTCATGTAGAGAATAACTCTCTAATAGTGTTGTGCTTAGACAAATTTGTCGTTTCTTACCTTTATAAAAGCGATTATCAATTTTTGCAATAGGCATAGTACTGTCAAAATGGGTTAATACATCTGGTATAGGTTTTTCCCATATAGGAATTTCTGCAAGCAAGTTTCTCAACCAACTTGTTTCTTCATTAGTTATTGCTAGTGCTATCATATCAACTTCCATATTGGATTGAGTCAAAATAGTCTATTTCTTATAGGACTTTGGATAGTTCATCTCATCATTTATGGCTTCTTGCCACAAATCAACATACAAAAAAGTCAAAACTTCTTGGAGAGTTGATGGATTCTCCTCCAATATATAGACGATATAATCAGGTCTATACTATCTAGTAGTTGTTGCTCTCTTACTTATTCTAGGTTCTATTTCAAACCTTTCATTTTTATCATGATCTCTAATCACACGTATGTGACTAGATAATGCGCCCCGTTATTCCTTAATTTTAAAGGGATTTCTTTTTTTGTTGAAATCAACATCATTTAGATTCAATGATCACTTTTACGTTAATGTTATAAAACCAATACGCCTTGTTGTTTACAACATACCCAACGAATACACATTCATAGGCTCTTTGAGTTTAACTCTCTAGAGGTATACCATCAGAAATGATTTCATGAGCAATTCTCTGTATCTCATTGAACTGAGACTCTACTGATTTATCATCAGTCATCTGATACTTGAGGTAGCAAATATACTTTTTAGTCTCATATTTCTCAATATCACATTTCTTTTCAAGTGCATACCAAATTAATTTACCAGACTTGTATGGACTTACTAATCATAGAGATAATCATTTCCATTCCATAGAGCTATATTAATAGCTAGTTTATCCATTTCCTCTTTTCCAGCCTCATCTGACACCACTGGCATATCAGTTTTAGAACGTGAGCAACATTTCTCATAGTGAGAAAATATTCATCTTATGTTGTCAATATTTGAAATTTGTCTCGTCAAACCGAAATGGTTTGTTCAAGTCATAGTTGTTTGGTCCAATAACATTATCTACGAATGTCATTATAGTAGAAACATCTTAAAATTATTGTTACCATAATTTGCAACAATTCTAAATGACACGAAATAATACTTATTGGCTGAGTCACGACCAAGTCAGTCTCTTTAAGATGTTTCGTGGCACTGCTCAAAATGTGCAAGTAGACTATCGACCACGCCGTCCCCAAGATAAAACAACCAAAATCTATGTTATCGAATTCTTACTATACTGTAAGAACCAATCTCGAATACACTCACCATAATATGGCTATTAGTGCCAATTCTTGAAATTCCCACAATATGACTAACAATGTCAGTTCTCGAAATTCCCACAATAAGGCTACCCATGCCAATTCTTTTCCCACAATCTGACTATCAGTATCAGTTCTCGAAATGCGCACAATATGGCTACATATGCCAATTCTTTTCCCTCAATACGACTACGAGTGACAGTTCTTGAAATGCCCACAATATTGCTACTCGTGCTAATTCTTTCCCCCAATACTAACTACTAGTCCAGTTCTCAAAATGCCCACAATATGACTACTCGTGCCAATTCTTTTCCCTTAATGCTGACTACTAGTGTCAGTTCTCAAAATTCCCACAATTTGACTGCATGTGCCAATTCTTTGTACCATGGAAAGAGGGAGAGAAATTTGCCGGAAATGGATCGGCGAAAAATATGAGGGAGAAATAAAAATTTGAATAAAAGCCCATTCAACTTAGGGCAAGTAAATATGAAGGAATGAGGCTTCAATTTATAACATGGGATTTTTTTCAAGTTCCTCATCTTTCCCATGTGGGACATGGGAGAAGTTTTTTTCAAAACTCTTCTATATGAGACTTGAGAAATTTTTAGATTTCAAACTCAAATGTTCCCACTAATGGCTTCCAACAAACCATGTTCCAAAAATAACTAACTTTAAATAACTAACTAAATAACTTGTAAAAGAAGTCACCTACTTTACAACAAAATTACAAGCTTCTAATCTACAAAAGGTCCCTTCATTCTCACCCTTTAATTGCCTATCTAATTTAGTGACAATGATTTAGCAATTCTCTACTGTAATTGGAACTTTTGGCTACTGCATAGCTTCTGATTTGTTGCTTGTAGGATCGGAAGTTAATTTTGACAATGTGTCATAATTTTCTCTTTTCCAAATTAACTTCTTAGTTGATATGTGGGAGACTATCATTCACCTATTCAATAACTCGTCTCAATTTTTTTTACTGCCACGAAAACCAAGGATCAATCGCAAAGTTAGCTAGAAGTTTGAATGACCTTTATCTATGATCAACCCCAAAGCTAGAAGCTTGAATGACCTAAATTTCTTCTATTTGAACCAACATGCATTAGTCCACATATCATTATATATAGATATGTGAAAATATATTGATTACTAGGATTTCAAGAAATGTTATAAAAAATGATTTTGATCAATTAAATACTTATTGTGACTTTTGAAAAATGTTAGTTTCTTAGGCTGTAAATTCAATTGTATTTATTCAAAGTTTTAACCATTTTTCTTTCGAAAGTTATGTAAAACACCTCACTACTAGGCGCATTGACTTGTTTTAAGAAGTCATTGAAGAGGCATTCCTCAATATTTCATCACCACGAGAGCAATGTTGAACTAGTCCTACAAATGTTGAGCAATTCCTCAAGTCCTCTGAGTTGTACAATATCTTTAAGATTATTTTTTTTTATCTTTAACGTACATTTGGAAGTCTATGTTCGGAATAAAGATCTGTTGTTTCAAACTATATCTCAAATTGTGTGCCGCATAATAAAAACATATCATATCAATTAATAATGAATGTTTAATTTTGTTTAATTGACATTACGTGTTTGCTTTGATAGAGACATAATTTGAGACAGCAGTTCATAGTTAAAGCATGCTGCATTTGCATTAACAGTTTCTTTGAGCTTCTTTTTTCCTAGGATATTTGAAGTTAGTTAATAACATAACATAAAGGTGTAGAGAGAAAGACATTGTCCAAAACCAATCAAATACTTCTTCTTATTAAATGGGAAGTAGTCATATATAAAGGACTTTGGATGAATGTAGTGAAAAATGATAAATCAAAGTTTTGTTTAGACAAATGGATTGGTAGCTTTTCTCTCAATGATAAATTCCTAATGCTATTTTTAAACTCCCTACATAAAAAAATACTACAACAAACATAGGAATTTTGGATGGCATGAATTGGAACTAGAACCTCACATTGTGAAGATGATTCTCCAATTGGGAAATGCAACAACTTGAAGAGTTATGACAATGCCTTAATGAAGTCTCCTTGGACAATTATGGACACGATAAAACCTATTGAAGGTTTGATAGGGAGCATATTTTCAAGGTGAAATCATTTTCACAAACTATTATGAAGCAATGCAGTGTGTCCAATGACATAAAAAATGTGTTGCTTTGTTTGGCCCTGCTGAAAGCAAAGCTTCTGGTCTGGTTTGTCCTGTTTCCATGACTTAATACAAAGTCAGGAGAAGCAAATATTGGAGGAATACAGAGAAATTGGATTGGTTCAACCTGTTTGTCAATTTGTTGAACCAATTGATATCTAATATTCATATAAAGTAGAGTATAGGGCGATGGTATTTTCTCTAAACTTATATTCAACATCCATAGATAAGAGGTGTTGTTTAGGGATAAAGAAATGATGTTGATCCTGGGATAAATGGCAAAATCGCAATCATTTGCAACATTGCCCTTAATTTTGAAAGGGGTATTAACTGAGTTGTCCTATTAGCGGTGAATGTTTATGTGTGTTGCACCAACAGAACCAAGTCTCTCATAAGTTAAATCATCAATAGACATGTTCATATACCAACATAACAAGTTCCCTCTAAACTTTTAATCATGATTCGCCATTGGTTCTCATGCAATATTTTATTGCTTGATGAAAATCATTGAACTACACCTTGATATAAAGTTATTGCTCTTTAAGTATTTGTTGTATATCACGAAATGATCTTAATAATTTTTTATGTTCTTTCTCATTTCTTCTTATAAATATTGATTATAAAAGACAATCAATGGGTATTATATAACTTTCATAAATATTTGGAGTAAAGGGAAAAAACATAGGGCGGGAAACAAGGGAGCGTTAGAGTGGATTTACATTTTATCATAAAATTATGCTCATTAAAATCCATCGCTCTCTATAGATGTGTCCAATGAATTTGTGGACAATGACATTAAAATCCATCGCTCTCTTGAGTAATAACATTTTCTATAAGGTGGAACATAAATAAAGTTGTTTATCGACTTGGACCTTTGTATAGTAAGTAAAATTTATATTTTCTTAAAGTGACTTGTAGTCTTCAACTTTGTCTCTAACATTAAACCATACACAACCTTTTTACTAGGAGTAGAAATTAAAGCTCATGCACGTCAATCCTCATATAGTAAACACTCCAATTTTTTTTCCAAACTTTCATATAGGAAGCGACTCTCACTTCCATATTCTTATAGGTGAGTATATCAAAAGTACTCTTATAATTAGGTACTCCACTTTATATATAGTATAGATCTTATTAAGAGTTTCTATTAATTCATTCTCTTATTTCTTCAAGAATTATGCTTCTTATATAATTACTTACAAAAACGTGTTGAACCTCATATATGTTAGAAAAAATAGTAATGATATTGAAGCACTATTAGTCGAGTCTTGAACTAGGTTACTCTCTTTAAGACATTTCGTGGTACTACAAAAAATTGTGCAATCTAACTATCAACCACGACATCTTTAAGATAAAACAACCTAGATTACTATATCTGACACCCACTACACCGTAGGAACCCTTAGAAATTTACATCCAAAACTATGGCTAACACCACTTTAAAGTACCATAGAAAGAAAAAGGGAGAACATAACCATAAATGGTTCATGTGATAATGAGAGAGAAAAAGAAGAAGCTGAGGAAATGTTAACATCATGTAAATTTTGTAAAGAGCTAAATATACTCTATTCATAAGGTTGGGAACCTAAACGGTTAGAAAGGCAACAACCCATATCACATGGTACAAAAACGAATGGTTAGATGAAGTGCAAGGGGACGTGCGCTGACTTGTGTCCAACATTCATAACATGTGTCTCGAATGTGCCAAACTTTCAAAACAATTGTCTGACATGTCCTTACATGTGAGACCTTGCTGACGTGTTGTGGTCTATTTTTTTATTAAAAATAATCATTTTGTTTGGGTTACATCCCATGATGTCCGACTACTTATAAATACTCTTCAAATATTTTTCTACATAATGTGAGACTGGTTTTTTTTATTTCACCCTCTAAAAAACAACATTATTATCTCACGACTTGTTATTACATTTTGAACCATCACAACTGACTCGGCCTTCTAAAGAAATAGTTTCGTTCTTTTAGAATTTTTTTAGTACTTTCCCACTAATTAATTCTTTAGTCAAATAATTTGCTATATTTGTGCTTACATGATCCACAGTTACAAGTTCTATTAAAAATAGTTCTCTAACAATATTGTGCATAAGACATATTTGTGGCAAATATTACAAGAAACAAAATCATTATCAGAAACAATATAAAGATAAAACTAATCAAGTATGATAATCATTGTTAGAGGATATTTCGATTAATACATTATTATATTATTTATGATTAAGTTAATATAATTTTATTCGAATTTATCTATAATTTATAATTATCATGTTAGTTATATTATTAACTCAGATAATATTGTTGTAAGTTATCATATACACTGAAATTTTAAAGCAAAAACAAATTACTAAAAGTACAAGATAGATAAATATATTGAGGGAAGATGAAGTATCAAAAGACCATAGGATTCAATATAGTCTCTCAATCTTTTCAAAACAAAACAACTATATAATATCAGTAATATTTTTTATTAACTTTTATTTTTAGAATAAACTAACGTATAGGAAGACGTACTCATGGCTTCTGACATGCTGAATAATAATGGGCAAAAAATATAAAACTAGCTTTAGAAAGATAAAATCCTAAAGTACTAGGAACGAAACAAACAAATTTATTAAGCATTAATTTTTTCATCATTACTCTCAACCATGCATGCATGAGATGAGGGTTTAGATCCTCTCTAATAAGTCTCTCCAAAACTGGAAAAGATCACAATTCATAAGATAAGGCTTAGCGACCAGCACTATTCCGAGGTTGAGCATTTTATGGTGGAGGAGCATTTTGACGTGGTGGAGAGTGTCCAGGGTTAGCATTTGCACGTCGAGGTTCACTTGGGAAACGAAAATGCATAGTTTTACCTGGTTGATTATATACCATATGACAATATGAACCCTTATGTATTGCTAAACTATGTTCGTTGAAGAACATTGCTCCACACTGATTGCATTTTGCATCCCACACCATGATTATTATCAATCCTCAATTTTCTATATTATGCTTAGAGGTGATTGATGCATATATGCTTGAGTTACTTAGCCATGTATTAATATATACCACATCATGTTTACTTGCTGCAGATCTCTAAAGAGATACGATTTAAAATAGCTAGTTAGGATATGCAATTATGACTGAGATATAAAAGAAAATTAAAAGATAAGTATTTGGCTAATTGTCATTCTAAATAAATTATTTATGTGATTGTGCGTTAAAATTAAACTCAATTATTTCAATGATTGAAGATAATATCCTTTTCAAGGAATGGTTGAAGATAAAATTTATAAAGATACGATATAAAGATTATAAAATATTTGCAGGGGAAAATATACCATATAAAGATTATAAAAAAAAACAAAATCCTATAAGATACAACATAAGATAAAACTATTTGAGTATGGTAATCATATAATGAGTGGGGATTACTTCTCTAAGAGTGAGTTTTTTAAACTTACTCCTCATTCAAACTATCAATTTTATGAATATCTAATACTTTAGATCTACTCACTAATTCAAATTATTAATTTCCCTGTAATTATATAAAATACATGTTAGGATAGTAAACTCGCCCCACCCATCCTGACATGACATGAATCTCTAGTGTTTCACAGCATTTTCTTCTTTGATGCTTTATTTCAATAGAAAAATACAAGTATTGATAATGGATGAATTTGATACATTATTAATGTATTATTTATTATTCATATCTAATCATCATTGATTATTTAAAAAATAATTTACATAAATAATAAGTGATATAATAATTGTGTATAAATCTTTACACTGATAATACATAGATATTACACTATTAAAATAGTACATTAATGAATGATGGGAGAATAGGTGAAATAATAATATATTGTCACAGATACTTTTTCTATTGGTCATAAGGGGAGGCCCTGCTCATCTTGAAAACCAAACTGAATTAACCAGATTGGGTTAATGTAGGTAGGCCTATTGGTTTTAATGGGTAAAATTCATAAATTAAAATTGAAGAGTTTCAAAATCAGAATGGATAGAAACTCACCTAAGATAGAAAATGTGTTGGGTGGGATGAAAATCACACAAAATAAGCGTGGAACACATAATATAACGAGTAGAGAACAAATGGTATAGAATATAAAAAGAATGAAAAACAAAGCTTCAAGCATATACAATCAAGACCAACTTCATGTTGTCATTTGTGTTAAAATGCTATTAACACTAAATAAATGGATCATGTGTGGATCACTATGCAAAGCTAGGGTTCGTAAGTATGAAACTTGTAAGGTTTGAAAATTGAAATTAAGAAGTGACTAAGTGAGCGAGAGTAGTGTTTTTGCATGTAACTTATAGAAAGTGTGCCTAGTATTAGTAAAACCACAATATCATTATTGTGGTTGGTTCTATAGGTTGGTTTGGTTCCAATCAAAGCCAAACCAAAGAACTAAACTAACCATAATTGATTCCAGAAAAAATTAGACCAACCCAAAAAATACAGTTTAGATTAGATTGTTTCCGTTACTTGATTCTAGGAGAACAATGTGTAGCCATAACAATACTAAAAGAATGGGTCTCTTATGCATCTGATGTCTATATATTTCAACTTCCAATAGTGACTCCTTTATGCCATTTTACTCTTCTATCTTCTCTCTCGGTTATTTTCTAATCGTTATGAAAATTAATGTAAAATGAGAAATGCTAAAATATTCTTAATAAATTAGCCTAAAAATTCAAATTAAATAACCATAAAATTAACTTTCAATGATGTCTCATTACCATGCAAAGTTAATATTAATTAGTCACTTCTAATGACATGTGTCAACTTTGTAGAGAACAATGATATGTTGTCATGTCCCATTGCCCAAACCACAATGGTTAACAATGCTGTTGTTAGTATATATAAGACACACCCTTTTGCAATTATGCTTAGAAACTACTTTGTGGCCTCCAACAATGTCTCATAAAAAGCATGAGGTTGCAGGGGTTATTTCTGATAAGGACTTAGATGATGAAAGGCTATGCAGGGTTGCAAGAAAGTATGAAATTGTAGTGAAACAGGTATCGTTTTTAATGTTTGATATCAAACATATGAAAGTATACTCATATTCAAATTTTTTTCCTGGGTGATGTTCATTCTTTTTCAAATGTTTTAATTAAGTTAAATAGATTAACCAATCTTTCTTAGATGTCCATTTTTTTCTATTTCTATTATCTTAATTTCTATAGCTTTACTATACTTTCAGTTTGAAGAGTTGATGAACATAATAACTAATAACACAATAAGAAGAGTAATGAAGTATTAATGTCTTTCATCAAATCACTTGAATTGCCCAATTGGTTGAACCAAGACCTTTGTGTGCAAATCTAACTCAGCCATCTTATGAATCATGATCGTGTTTCATGGTCAAGCCAATGTCTAGTCTGACCGTGCATAATCAAGCAACAGCTAAATTTGACTTTGCCAAGTTATAAGCCATAACCGAGGCAACTGGGCAACGTGGTCGTGCCACTACTCGAGTCATGGCCAAGTCAGTTTTTGTTTTTGACTGAGGTGGCTGGACATCTTGACCGTGTCACTACCTCGATCATGCGCATCATTTTAATTTCCTGACCGAGGCAGGTTTCCAGGCCTTGGCGCAGCAAGTTGATTTCTTACCGTGACTGACTTCTAGGCCTTGTTGTGTAACGCCCCGAAAACATTTCATAATTACTATATTTAATTTTTTCGAAAGATGAGTAAAAAACTTTTTTTTATTTCTTTTATGTAGCATATAACTTACAAATCATTTTTTTTTCATTTTATCTATTCTCTTACAAGACGTCACATTTTCAAACCTTTGCGGAAATAATTTCTTAATACTTAAAATGTATTGAACAAAACACAATTCTTTTCTTGAATTTGTAATACGTACATCATGGTTTACAAAATATAAGGCGGAGTCTATTCTTCACCCCTAACAAAGACTAAAATACAAATAAAAATAAAATAATGTCGGGGGCGTTGGCATTACAAAAGTACCCTACACGGGTTCCCTATCAAAAGAAATAAAGGAACTCCTAGACTGGTGGTGCATTAGAAACCTAACTCGGGTCTTCCTCGATCTCTGAATCGTCTATGCAAATTAACTCTACACAGTCATCGTCCTCGTCCTCCACCACCTCATCTGCTTCCCAATCCATCGAAGGGTCTAGGGAGTACCCCTAGGCCCCAATGAAGTAGTCATGCATGTTCCTTTCGTCTCTCTTGGCGTTGAGTCAGTAGATGAGAATCTGCCTCGTGCCTCAGCTAGTGCGGATGGACCGGAAGGTACGGACCTTCGCTCTGGTAGGGACGATGCTTCCCGAACTGCATAATGTGTCAGGTGATACAACACACAACCATCACATACGAGATCGAATTCCAGGTCGCAGGGACCAGTGTAGGTGTATCTCTTTTCTTCAACGCTTCATGCCCCCTCTTGGGACATGGTAAAGCGGTAGCCCCTGATCATCGCCGATCTGTCCATCTAAACATAGATGTATATGAGTACACCAGACAGAAAGAGAGGGAGTAAAACATCTAATGAAAAACTTATCATTGACGTCGTGGAATTAGATAGAATATCACCCCAAGACAAAGAACAACTACACATATATCATATGATCATACACGTATGTATTAATGATGAATGAAGTATAAAAATTATGATTTTAGAATCAATATCGATAAATATCATGTATGCATCTTATGCATTTGTCCACCATTCTTACACAATTATCCTCCCATTAACTATTCGGAAATAACCGAGAATACAAGTCCATAACAAGTCGATTTGAACGCACCAAACACTTTCTGGGCATCCTTCTCGTCGATCATGATTGCGAAGAGGGCTTGTCAGAGATCATATAGTTTGCGTCGTGAGAACTGTCTGATCCAACAGAATACCTCATCCAGGAATACACTTGACTCGTCTCACCTAAACTCTCCCTCAAGACTTTACTGACGAATCACCGCCATCGCCGTCCCTCTCAACATCTCGGGCTCGTTCTTCTCTCGTAAATTTCCTCACCACTACTTCATTTTTCATGATGAATATGCACACTAACCGAAGATAGCAAATTAAATATTTTAATCCATCTTTTATAACGATCTTCCCATCCTAAGACATCTCGCATCGGGAATGCTTCTAGTGGGACTCGATCTTAACATTTAAACTATAGAGAATAAACCTCAGCACCACAACGAACCATCGCTGAATCACCGTAGACGACTCTCAAGCCAAGCCTCTTACGGTCAGACGATCTCGGTGCATGGGCATATAATACTTCTCAGCACCACTATGAACCATCGCTGAATCACCCTAGACGGCTCTCAAGCCAAGCCTATTACGGTCAGACGATCTCGCTGTGTGGACATAATATAACACTTGTGGGCCTCGTCTTAACCATGCAATTCATTACATACATCACTTTAGATATGGCAACTCTTCTTTGTATCATTTCCAAGAACTTCATATAATTATTCATCTTTACAACATTTACCTATTGAAAGAACATTATCTCCAATAAAGGTGTTATTGGTACAGTGAAAGTGATCGTTGTGCAGCGTTGGCCACAAATAATGTGCATAGAATAAATAGAAGAGAAGAAACAAGAGAATTTGTTAACGGGGTTCAGCCAATTGTGCCTACATCCCCGGGAGTGTCGAGCGGCTACCAAGATATTATTAGAGAATAAGGATTACAAACCCTAGCACACCCATCGGCCCACCTGCCCATGAGGTGTTTCTATTTG
>NC_032027.1:2656069-2673488 GCF_001865875.1 Lupinus angustifolius
TTCAAATATCCCCAACAATCTCCACCTTGATTGAAATAGACGAATATCTCACTCCTTAGGAAATCTACACAATAATCTCCACCTAAGCGAATATATGACTTCATCTTGCTCAATGTCTAATTCACTTTAACTGCTCCCCTACAGCATAGACCTTATTAGTATCATTGACGATGTTACCAAAAGCCTAACTCTCCAAACTTATAGTGCAGCTTCTCGTACCTCCATCAAATGGAACATGCCGCCTAGCCACCTATTGTGAGGAAGTCTTTCGATATATTAGAACATCTACACAAAAGCTCATCAACAATCGCCCTCTTCAATACTCAGTCACACTAAACCTTGGAGCTTCCTTGGAAAACCTCAACCGCTACCACCATTGTCTACTCCGACAATCCTAGTTCAAAAGAACTATCATACTCCACCATAAGGAGTATATCCATAGCACACATCTTGCGTCAATGCTAACTAATGTATGTGTCATATCCTTGCAGTCAAGCCAATGTCCATGTCACACCCTTGCATCTCTACCAATGCTCGTGTTACAACTTGCATCAAAGCCAATGCCCATGTTACACCATACATCAAAGTCACTGAGCGCCTTTGTGCTTTTGTGGATCTGCTAACAATTGACATCCTTCACTATGACGTCTCAGACACGCCATTAGGATATTCCTCTTCTCATCTCAAATGAGAACATTCTCTCAAACTCTAGAGAGATATTGTCAGCACCTGTCTCTAGGTCAAACTCAATACATGAGTCCTTATCTTCACCTGGATCCTAATCCAGTACATGAATTTCTGGGATTCTGGATCAACATTTATCACCCCTCACAATAGTTTCACCATGTTTTCTTCTCCTTCAACCCATCTACTCTATCTTTGCCACTACCTTTGACGTACCTTGTCTAGTCGTCACACATTCACCCTCTTTAGCCATTATCTAATGTCTGGGTTAAGAGCCATCTATCAATTGGCTCTAATACCAATTGTTGGTTCAGCGGAAGCGATCGTTGCGTAACATTGACCACAAGCAATCAAATAATGTGCATAGAATAAATAGAAGAAAAGAAACAAGAGAATTTGCTAACGGGGTTCAGCCAATTGTGCCTACGTCCCCAGGAGCACTAAGTGGCTACTAATATATTATTAGAGAATAAGGATTGCAAACCCTAGCACACACATGGGCCCACTTGCTCATGGGGTGCTTCTTTTTTGTGCTTATATCTAGTGCACATTATAACAAGGGACTTGAGTCCAATATATAACATTGATATTCTACTCTATTCTAATTCTAGGCAAGATGGTACTTCATATAATAACATATTTCAAACATCCCCAACAGGTGTTTTAGGTTTTATTGAATATGATTGGAAGTGAATGAATTCTTGATGGCAAAAATGTCAGTAGTCTCTCGCACATGTGAAAGTTATCATTCAGACGACTTAAGAAGTCTTGTCTGTATGGAGCCCTCTCGCTCAAGCGAGAGCTGTCTTGCTCATGCGAGGGAATCACCATTTTTATAAAGTACTTGTGGCTCAAGCGAGAGCTGTCTCGCTTAAGCAAGAAAACAACCAGTTTTCTTTGTGCATATTTCAGCTCAAGCGAGAAAACTCGTTTTATAGGACACTTCTCGCTCAAGCGAGAGCTGTCTTGCTCAAGCGAGAAAAGCCTGAAACTTAATTAAATTTATTTTCTCAATGAAAAGTTTTATCATTTATGACATATGTTTTTAAGCCTTGAATTTAACAATTATCTTATACATATAATTCTTAGAACAGTTATTCGAGCAATATTAAACAGGAATAATAATGACATCTTCACACATAACCTAACATAAGTCGGAATAAGAAATATTGATGTACTTAATCCAAACAAAACAGACAATTGATTAAGTACAAGCTTTCTTAATACCCAAGACAACTCCAAACTTGTGAGGGAGCTTGGAGGTCCTGAAGCATATTTGGACACCACTGTGTCACGATGTTTTCTCCCTCACTTGAGTGTGTCGTGCAGATTGTTTCCTCGATTCCAGGTGAGCTTAATTCATTGGGTCTCTTCTCGAACTCTTCATCACGCCAAAATCAAAATAATGCTAATTAGGTCACTTTAATAATTATTATTCTTACGAAATAACATTTTACGCGAAAATAAAACTTCTGATCTAAAATGAACTTAATTGATTTCATCCATCCGATTCAAGGTAAGGTATTTCTTGAACCATCATTTATCATTGAAAGTCTTTCTAAAGTAAAGTTTTAACAAAACTTACAACAGAATTATGTCAGAATCTATGGATATACACCAGGTTAATTCCAAGGAAAGAGAGGTGGGTCGTAAAGACATACTTAAATACCAAGTATTTCCTTAGACAGAACTTTTCTAGACATGTATTTCTACTTCATTACATTTTTCCGGTAATGATAACTATTCATAAAACTTATCTTTTGCAAGTAAAACATTTTTATTAAGATTAACCTTTTTAAGTAAGATTATTAAGCTAGACTTACCATTTTAAAGTAAGCCATCTTAAACAAAATCAATACTTTTAAATCAAGACTTTTTTAAGTCAATCTTACCACTTTAAAGTAAGCTAACTTAACCAAGATCAACACTTTTAAATCATTTTTCTATCTAAGACTTCATAACAGTTTAGGTTTATAAAGTCAAGACTTTTTAGGTCAATCTCCTCATTTAAAGTATGCTACTAAAGAAAACACAACTAATTTCATGATCATATCAACACCTCCAAATTTTAGGATAACTTCAAGGGTTAATAGGTGTTGATTTCATAGTCATGAACTATAAATCATAAGTTAACACTTTTACTAATTTACTATCCAAAACTTCATAACACTTTAAGTTTATGAAGTCAAGATTTTAATAAATCATATTTTATCCCAAATTGTTACTTTAACTTGGAAATCAAAGAATGGCATATACTAACCAACCTTTTACACATAATACCTTTTAAAAATGAATTTTTTTCAACAAAACTCAAACATTTTGAACTTTCAAGAATAGACATAAACTTTTCTTAAATACAATAAAGGTTCCTTTGATGTTCAAATCATCACCTTTAAACACATTCAAATACTAACAATAATTTCCAATATTTCTAAAGCAAATAAACTCATCTAACCTTGTCCAAAGATATAATTTCTTCATCTAAGAACAAGGAAGAAATTTTAAGTTTTACATAACTCAAAAACTACACAGAGGTTCATATGATTTCATTATCATCCCCTTTAGTCATGACTTGCAAAATATTTAAAGAAAACAAAAATTAACTCAAATCCATGAATAACATACTAAGAGATCGTGATTTTCTCATGGTGTATGTGGAGAAAAATGGAGAAGAGAAAAAGAGAAAGAATACCTTAACTTTTTTTAGGAGAATTAGTGTAAAAATGAGATGATGGGGTGAGGTATTTATAGGAGAGTCTCACTCTATCTCAAATCTGAAAATTAATGTGAGGAAATCTAGCTTTAGGCTAGCTTAGGTGATGTGTCTAATGGTGGTGGAGTGAGAAGATTTAGTGACTGATTTAGGAGATTATGGAAGCTTTGACTTTGCTTGTTTGACAAGCCATTCACCAATGATGTGATTAATACTCTAACTTGATTGACGTGATGTGATTTCACAATTGAAGTCGTGCCCGAGTATTATCGGGTAACTTTGTCCAAAAATATACGATCTACTGATTTAGGTTTTTTGCCCGAAACATCGAAACTTGAATTTCGAGGGGAAAAATACCTAGAGATGAGTTACGGACAAACTTGGTGTCTATTTTGACTAGAAATAATATTCTGAAGCCAACGGAAAAATCTGAATTCGATTTCGAGTTACCGAACTCAAAAATTGGGCGAAAACTCGATAAAACGACCTGAAATCATCTCGGAAACTTTTATTCTCCAAAAATCTTGAAAAAGGGCAAGCGAGAATATTATAATACAACACTAAAATTGAACTGAGGTTTAGCCTAAAACATTACTGATTAATTTCTATAATTAATTCATTAACAACTAATTGCTTAATTAAACATGCTCGGAAAAATACGGTGTTACATGTTGCATCAGGCAAAGAATTGGCACATCAGTGGTGCATCAGTTGGTGCGATTATGACGTGCTCCTTGGCACCTAAGTGGGCATTTCTCTTATGATATGAGCATTTGCATTATTCTTCTAGAAGAAAGGATTTTCAGCAAAACACTTAATATGACATGTGATAAATGTGATTCTAGTTTGTTAAGCCTTGGTTAGTTAAGTTAGTTATAGTTAGCTTATAATTCAAGTAATGTCTTTGTATAAATAGACATTATGTACCTATCATTTTAAATCAATAAAATTCAATACATTTTTATCTATATCTCATGAGTTTGAATTCCAATAGGGTATCATAGTTCTCATATTGAGAGCTCTGCTACAAATCCATTTCTTCTTCTTAAAAATTCTTGATTCTATTGATTCAATCTTTCAAACCTACCATGGAAAAAACAGAGTTCGATGAAGTCCATCAAACCCTCTATCAGCAGGGTGATCAATCACAAAATCCTTACTACTTGCGTCTAGGTTAAAGCCTAGGAGTTGTCCTTGTATCACCTCCCTTGGATGGCAATAACTATCATCATGGTCCAGATCAATAAAGAGAGTCATGCTCTCCAAAAACAAATTCAAATTTGTTAATGATGCCATAAGAACGCTAGAACAATATGATGCATGAGAAAGATGTAATACCATGGTCATTTCTTGGATCACAAGATCTCTCACTCCAAGCATTTCCTAGAGTATAGTTTACGTAAACAATGCACAAGAGCTTTAGGATGACCTTAAGGAGAGATTTTCAAAAGATGATCGTTTTAGAATGTCTGATTTACGTCAATAAATGCATTCCATGAGGCAAGGAGATAGGGACATTTCTCAATTCTTCACTGATAGGAAGACAATATGGGATGCTCTTGATTCCATTAGACCATTTCCTATTTGCATTTGTCAAAACAAATGCAAATGTGAGTTTTTGAAAACCTTCAGAAAATACAGAGAAACAGACGGAACAACTCACAGAGAAAATACAGAGAAACCTTCAGAATATAACATTGTTAGGTCTAAGATATTACTCATGGAACCATTATCCGCCACAAACAAAGCATTTTCACTAGTTGCTCAGGAAGAAAGACCATATGAAGGAACAACTCACAATGATAAAGCTTCCATCAATAACATCAACTCTAGATAGAATTGGAGAATACAGTCCAATAAGAATTTTACAACAAGAAACAACTTTGAAAATAAGGGCATAGAAGGAAGGGACCAATCTAGAAAAACTACAAGTTCTATTGGAAGAGGATATGGTGGACAAAACAACAATTAGGTATGCACCGTCTGTAGAAGAGAAAGGCACGCACTTGAAACTTGCTACTTCAAGCATGGGTTTCCACCCAATATTAAATTCAAACCAAGGAATGCCACAGGATTTGTGAACAATCTTGAATCACAAGAAGCACCTAACTCTAAGTCAGAAGACCTTGCACAACCCAAATACAACCATTATCAGAAAGGAACATTTACTTTCAACCCAGAGCATAGTGTAAACCTTGTTATAATGGATGATGCAACCTGTGAGAAACATCTCACATCAGGTATATCTATTGGCATAAATTCTTGGTTACTTGACTCAGGGGCCACTAACCATCTCATAAATAAGTTGTCTAATTTCATATGTTATCATGTTATCAAGCCCATTACTAGCAAATTGTCTAACAATTCTACACTTATTACCAATTTTAAAGGAACTATGACCTTATATGAAAATCTTGTCTTGAACAATGTACTTTACATACCTAATTTCAAATACAATTTAATATCTATTCATAAACTTGTTTGCTCTCTTCAATGCAAGCTTATTTTTTATAACTCCTTTTGCTTTATTCAGGATATGACTTCCTTGAAGATGATTGGTCATACTGAAGGTTTTATTCATCTACACATTCTCAAAGAACATGCTAATACTAGTAGTTTACATGTTGTTAATACATTGCATAATCACACTACTTTAGTTTTTTATTTGTGGCATTTTAGATTAGGACACCCCTCTCATGCTGTTTTAGAACATATGCATACATACACACCTTATATCAAATATGACTCAAAAAGGGTTTGTGACTTTTGCCATTTAGCCAAGCAAACCAGGTTACCTTTCCTTACCAGCGACTCTACCACTGATCACCCCATTGAAATTGTCCATATGGACATTGGGGGTCCAATCAGTATACCCTCCATTCATGGTCATAAGTACTTTCTAACTATTGTTGATGATTACACAAGACACTTGGATTTATCTTATGTTGTCTAAAATTGAAACTAGTAAACTTATCCAGGAATTTACTAAACTTGTGTTTGTTCAACATAATAGAAGAATTAAAATTATTAGGACAGACAATGGCACTGAATTCAACATATCAAGCTTTTATGGTCAAGAAGGTATCCTTCATCAAACCTCTTGTGTTGAGACTCCACAACAGAATTCTGTTGTGGAAAGAAAGCATAGGCATATCCTTAATGTAGCTAAATCAATAATTTTTCAAACTTTTCTTCCAAAATGCTTTTGGGGATATGTTGTGAGTCATGCCATCTACCTCACTAATAGGCTGCCAAGTCATGTTCTTGAAATGTAATCCTTTTTATAAGTTATAACCAACAAGCAGCCTAACCTACAACACCTTAAGGTTTTTGGTTGTCTTTGTTTTGCATCTACCTTGACCAATAACATATCCAAATTAGATCTTAGAGCCAAAAGATCTCTATTCCTTGGCCACAAACAAGGAACCAAATATTTTGTGCTATTAGATCTCAAAACAAGAGAGATATACATTTCTCGAAATGTTGTTTTTTATGAAAATACTTTCCCATATCAACCTTCTTCTAAGCCTAATTCCACAGATGACTAGAACACTGATGATGACCTCTTTCCTACCTTTTTTTATGCTTCTTTATCCAACCAAGACACTCATACCCCATCAACAACAATCCAAGAAATTACACACCAACCTGAACTTAACCAAGCACATGTGCCACACTCATCTCCCACACAACCACCCCCTCCCACCAGAAGATCTCAGAGTGTGTCACATCCTCCAACTTACTTTAGAGACTTTCATTGCAACCTATTAATCTCTTCACATATCACCTCTGATCTTTCTATTAAGCATCCCCTTCATAATGTTCTATCTTATGAATCTGTTCCTACCACCCACCTACACCATTGCCTTTCCATCATCATACATGATGAACCAAAAACCTATAAGAAAGCCATCAAATTTGCAAACTAGATACATGCCATGAAAAATGAACTTCTTGCCCTTGAGCAAAATAAACACATGGACTCTCATGACTCTTCCCCCTAACAAGAACACCATTGGCTGCAAATGGGTATATAAACTTAAGTACAATTCTGATGGTAGTATAGAGAGACATAAAGCTAGGTAAGTGGCCAACGGTTATACACAAACTGAAGGGTTGGACTATTTTGACATCTTTGCTCCAATGGTGAAAATCACCACTGTTAGGCTCCTCCTTGCCATTGCTGCTTCACAAGGCTGGACATTACACCAACTAGATGTCAACAATGCCTTCATCCACGGGGATCTTGATGAGGAGGTCTATATGACCTCGCCTCAAGAGGTAGTTTGTTCTATCCCAAACCAAGTTTGTAAACTCAATAAATCCTTATATGGTTTGAAATAGGTCAAAAGACAATGGTTTGCAAAACTTTCATCATTTCTCATTGAATTGGGTTACAAACAATCACATTGTGATCATTTCCTCTTTACTTAACATCATCACTTCAGGTTCACTGCTTTATTGATATATATTGATGATTCAATACTTGTTGGCTATGATATTACTGAGATTACCAATGTCAAACAACAATTGGACAATAAGTTCAAAATCAAGGATCTAGGCTCACTAAGGTATTTTATTGGACTTGAAGTCGTCTACTCTAAACAAGGTATATCTCTAAACCAAAGAAAATATGCTTTAGACTTATTATCTGACACTAGTTTTTTGCTTTCTAAACCTGTCCCTACACCTATGACTAAACATCCACACTTACATCAAAATGATAGTTCTCTTTTCCATGAGCCTGACTTGTATAGACAAATCATTAGCAGACTCCTTTATCTTACAAACACAAGACTTGGCTTAAGTTTTGCCATTCAACAACTCAACCAATTTATGCCCAAACCTACTATAAACCATCATAAGGCCATGACAAGAGTACATAGATATATTAAAGGTTTCCTTAGACAGGGGCTCTTTAATCCTACTCAATCCATATTACAACTAAAAGGTTATAGTGATTCTGCTGGGCCACATGCCCAGATACAAGGAAATCAATCTCAAGTTATTGTATGTTTTTGGGTAATTCCTTGTTTTCCTGGAAATTGAAGAAACAAAACATTGTTTACAGATCATCCTCTGAGGCAGAGTATCATGATCTTGCCATTGCCTCTTGTGAGATCAAGTGGCTAACATATTTGCTTGGCGATTTTGCTATTTCTTTCAAACAACCATCTCTTCTCTTTTGTGACAATGATTCAGCTAGGTACATTACAGCAAATCCAGTCTTCCATGAGAGAACTAAGCATATTGAAATTGACTACCATGTTGTTTGTCAACACCTACAACAGAAATTGTTCCTCCTACTACCTATCAAAACTAGTGATCAAGCAGCTGATCTTCTCACCAAGGCATTAGAACCATCATTTTTTACCTTTTTACTTTCCAAGTTGGGAGTTACTAACATATAATCTCCAGCTTGAGGGGCATTAATGCCTTTGATCAAATCACATGAATTGCCCAATTCGTTGAACCAAGACCTTTGTGTGCAAATATGGTCGTGCCATCTTATGAGTCATGATCGTGTTTCATGGCCAAGCCAATATCTAGTCTGACCGTGCATAATCAAGCAAAAGCTAAATTTGACTGTGCCAAGTTATAAGCCATGACCGAGGCAGATGGGCATCGTGACTGTGCCACTACTCGAGTCATGGCCAAGTCAGTTTTTGTTTTTGATCGAGGTGGCTGGACATTGTGACTGTGTCACTACCTCGGTCATGCGCATCATTTTAATTTCCTGATCGAAACAGGTTTTCAGACCTTGACGCATCAAGTTGATTTCTGACCGAGACAGGCTTTTAGGCCTTGTTGCATCAGGCAAAGAATTGGCGCATCAGGCCTGCATCAGTTGGTGCGATTGTGGCCTGCTCCTTGGCACATCAGTGGGCATTTCTCTTATGATATGAACATTTGCATTATTCTTCTAGAAGAAAGGATTTTCAGCAAAGCACTTAATATGGCATGTAATAAATATCATTCTAGTTTGTTAAGCCTTAGTTAGTTAAGTTAGTTAATTAGTTAGTTAGCTTATACTTCAAATAATGTCTTTGTATAAATAGATACTATGTACTTATCATTTAAAATCAATAAAATTCAATACATCTTCATCTATATCTCATGAGTTTGAATTCCAATAAAGAGTACCGCATGTAACCGTAAGAACTCTTTCTTCTTCCATCCTACATTACGATTATGTTATGTTTATGGTAATTTGATATAATTCAACAACCAAGGTTGTGATTTAATTGTGGTTGTGACCCTCATTTTAAAACTCTAGTGGTTTATATCTCCATAGATTGAGTATTATAAGTTGAAATGATAGCAATTTGAATATGTTTTTTTATATTCCAATGGTGCAATCTAGAATTATCTTATTATACATATTTTTGTTTTTTCTTTAATATTTTTCACTGGACTTCCCTTCTAATATAAATAGAAACGAAGACAGAATGCTTCAGGAGAAAACACTGCTTTTTCTTATTGCCAATCCAATAACAATATGAAGAAAATTTCAAGACAGGGAAGACACTGACCAGATTTTTGCATGAACTGGAAGCAAACATTTCAGACTCTGAATGATCGAGCAGCATTTGTTGATATTTACATTATGGTGGCTACTCTCCAATATTGAACCCAAATTATAATATGTGATATCCAAAAGAATAAAAAATCCAGATATTAATTTCCTTAATTAAATTAATTAAAAACATGTAAAAAATCACATGTTCATATTCCTGAAGAGTCCAGTAATAAAGATGAGTTCATTATTTTCATTAAGGTCAAGAATAATTAACTATCAATAAAGTTATATCTGCCAAATGTAACACTTGCATATACACTAGAGTAATTGCTGTATCAGGTGGCCAAACTAACTAGTAATGTGAATGAAAAAAATAAATAAATATGCATTTCTTATCGAAATAATTAAACATTATATTGAGGTTGTTTCATATGTGCCCCATAAGTTGACACTTCATCTTTGATTTTTCCATGAATACATATACCATATATAATGGTATATTCAAATTTCCTTGCCTTCAATTAATTAACTAATGACATGTTTAATTGTAGAATATGATAAATTAAAATAATATATAAAATGTCTAATGTAATTATTTGATTTTTCAGTTGGCATCTTTTAGTTTAGAAGTAATAAAAGTTTAGAGCAAGAGCCTGGTTTAATCTATTGATAGAAAAATTGATAAATAAAAATAATAAAAATATTCAATTAATTAACCTACAAACTATAGAATATATTAAATTGAATAATATAAACTATAAAAGATAATTTAACTATCACCATATTATTGGGATTCATTAATTTGGAGCTTGCGTGTAACAAATGCAATAACTTTAAATATTAAATAATTATCACTATTTTCAAATCTGTAAGGCGTGATTTATAAAAATTAAACTAGTAAATTACCCGTGCATTCGCACGGGGCAATTCACTCTTACGCATGGTTAAGATAAAGTATGTCTAAAGTAAATTTAAAAATATATGAATCAATTAAAGTATATAAGAAGATAAACATTAATAGATTTGTATCATAATCAATTATACATAATATGAAATTTAATATGTTAATATTAATTGCAAAAGTTTTAAGATCTTTTTTAATAATTAGTATTAAAATCATTATTTTGAAATAAATTCATTGTCAGTTATTTTTAAGGGAGTTAGAATATCAACATATTTCCTTATTAATTGTAATATCATAACTCATTATATGACTAATTGAAAAGAGGAAAACAGTTTCGACCATATATTTGTAGCATCATTATTAATTTTTCGCAAATTTATTATTTACAGTTATGCAAATTTATATCCATAATGAGCATTGCTTAAAATTAACGAATCATAAATAATTAATCAAAATATAAATCAAATCAATTAATTATCATAATCAATTATACATAATATAAAATTTAATAGGTTAATATTAATTGCAAACATTTTAAGATCTTTTTTAATAATTAGTATTAAAATCATTATTTTGAAATAAATTCATTGTCATTTATTTTTTAATAGAGTTAGAATATCAACATATCTCCTTATTAATTGTAATATAATAAATCATTATATGACTAATTGAACAGAGGAAGACAATTTCGACCATATATTTGTAGCCTCATTATTAAGGTTTCACAAATTTATTATTTACAGTTATGCAAATTTATATCCATAATGAGCATTGCTCAATTATGTCTAAAGTAAATTTAAAATATATATATATATATATATATCAATTAAAGTATATAAGAAGATAAACATTAATAGATTTGTATCATAATCAATTATACATAATATGAAATTTAATATGTTAATATTAATTGCAAACGTTTTAAGATCTTTTTTAATAATTAGTATTAAAATCATTATTTTGAAATAAATTCATTGTCAGTTATTTTTAAGGGAGTTAGAATATCAACATATTTCCTTATTAATTATAATATCATAATTCATTATATGACTAGTTGAAAAGAGGAAGACGGTTTCGACCATATATTTGTAGCCTCATTATTAAGGTTTCGTAAATTTATTATTTACAGTTATGCAAATTTATATCCATAATGAGCATTGCTTAAAATTAGCGAATCATAAATAATTTAATCAAAATATAAATCAAATCAATTAATTATCATAATCAATTATACATAATATAAAATTTAATAGGTTAATATTAATTGCAAACATTTTAAGATCTTTTTTAATAATTAGTATTAAAATCATTATTTTGAAATAAATTCATTGTCAGTTATTTTTTAAGGGAGTTATAACATCAACATATTTCCTTATTAATTGTAATATCATAATTTATTTCCACATTCATTGAATACACACAACAAATAAAAACAAGGGAACACAAAAAGTAACTAAACAGAAACAAAAGTAACATAATAATAATAATAATAATAATAATAATAATAATAATAATAATAATAATAATAATAATAATAATAATAATAATAATAATAATAATAATAATAATAATAATAATAATAATAATAATAATAATAATAATAATAATAATAATAATAATAATAATAAACAATCATTTACATGCTATATCTTTATATAATTTACTATTTAAATATATACTAACTAAGACATTTTAACTGTGTGAATCTTTTTTATTACCTTCGAAATTGACATACCAATAAAAGTGGAAAAACGGTACTTGTTAAATTCATTGAATAGTATACTCACACTGACATAATATCAAAGATAATAAGTAATAGTAAACATAATATCAAAGATAATAAGTAATAGTAAAGTAAGAGTAACAAAATAAAATTGCTAAATTTTGGTACTTGTTAAATAAAAACCAAAATGTGTTTCTAAAACAACAAATGTAACACTGAAAACAACAAAAACATCATAGCAATCATAAAGCAAGAGTAAAAGAACAAAATATATAGAGCAAAATAGTTACAAAAACCAACGAAAGGAAAGGAGAAAAATTACCTTCGAAACTCTGTAAGAACAAATGCAGCTAAAACAAAGTTAGAGGTAAAAATCACATCAAATAAAGTGTTATGGTAAAGTGGAAGTATAATAGTTACACAAGCCAACAAAAGGAAAGAGTTATACCTTCCAAACTCAAAATGATGAAGAAATAAAGGTGAAAAAATATTGTATCTAATATACTTACCCCAATATATTCTTACTCAATAAAAGGACTTCTCCGAGTATTGGTAAATGTAGTAGGTATATCACAAAGCAATGCTTTGTAGATAAAGAAGTACAACGATGACACAATCTTTTGAGAGTGAAAAAATATGGTGTAATAATGATGAAAAAATAAGAGATGAAAATAAAATTCATGAGATGAACATCAAACAAATGCTACCACGTTTAAGGGAAGCGAACGAAACGACAATTGAGAAGAAGAAAGAAGAAAGGCACACCACGAAAGCTTGACTGAACCAGATTTGAAATAAAAATGAAATAGAGTTTATTGGGGTGTTTGATGGATTGATAGGAATTATTAGAGGTGGGCCATGGGTCTTAATAAATTATTAAATGCTAAAAGTCATGGGTCTTAATAAATTATTAAATGTTAAATATTATATATGTGAGTAAATAACAAGAGGATAAGAAGAGTCAAATGTATGGGTTGGCTTTGATCATGTGTGATAGAGTGAATGTTAGGAAGTGAAGCTTTTTAGGAGGGAAATTTTTGAGTAATAGTAAAGTAAGAGTAACAAAATAAAATTGTTAAATTTTGGTACTTGTTAAATAAACACCAAAATGTGTTTCTAAAACAACAAATGTAACACTCAAAACAACAAAAACATCATAGTAATCATAAAGCAAGAGTAAAAGAACAAAATATATAGAGTAAAATAGTTACAAAAACCAACGAAAGGAAAGAATAAAAATTACCTTCGAAACTCTGTAAGAACAAATGCAGCTAAAACAAAGTTAGAGGTAAAAATCACATCAAATAAAGTGTTATGGTAAAGTGGAAGTATAATAGTTACACAAGCCAACAAAAGGAAAGAGTTATACCTTCCAAACTCAAAATGATGAAGAAATAAAGGTGAAAAAATATTGTATCTAATATACTTACCTCAATATATTCTTACCCAATAAAAGGACTTCTCCAAGTATTGGTAAATGTAGTAGGTACATCACAAAGCAATGCTTCGTAGATAAAGAAGTACAACGATGACACAATCTTTTGAGAGTGAAAAAATATGGTGTAATAATGATGAAAAAATAAGAGATGAAAATAAAATCCATGAGATGAACATCAAACAAATGCTACCACGTTTAAGGGAAGCAAACGAAACGACAATTGAGAAGAAGAAAGAAGAAAGGCACACCACGAAAGCTTGACTGAACCAGATTTGAAATAAAAATGAAATAGAGTTTATTGGGGTGTTTGATGGATTGATATGAATTATTAGAGGTGGGTCCTAAATATTATATATGTCAGTAAATAACAAGAGGATAAGAAGAGTCAAATGTATGGGTTGACTTTCATCATGTGTGATAGAGTGTATGTTAGGAAGTGAAGCTTTTTAGGTGGGAAATTTTTGGCTGAGCAATTGACATGTGGCATAGATGACCTTCTTTTGTGATAAGCAATTGACATGTGGCATAGAGGACCTTCTTTTGTTAAGTAGTAAATAGATATCATTCAACTTTTGAAAATGATAATTAATTGTCATTAATCTATACTATTTATTATTTTAATTATTGTAATTATTTTGTTCACCGTAATTATTTTGAGAATATAACTATTCATTACTATATTAATATATTTTTACTTTTGAAGTCATCAATTCTTAGAATAAGACCGTGATTTGCCCTGCTAAAATATATTAAGAGTAATTACTCAAATTTAATATATAAGGGTGAATATTTTTGGTAATGTATATAAGGGTGGATCGATACAATGTAAATATGTAGAATTTTGTATTCAAATCCCCTTCCCAACTAAGCTATGAAATATGGGTAAATATTTATTTCGGTCTCTTAATAATTTTGTACATATCAATTTTGTCTAAAATTAATTATCCACTTAGTTCATCCCTCTATCATTTTGGGTTTGTTTACAGTAATAGAAATGCTGATGTAATGACATGTTAATTAAATATCAAATTCACATTTCTACATATATGCACTATTATTGTATCATTCATTATTGATATTTAATAATTTTTGACTTTTCAGAAAAAGTAATCAAAATGAATAGTGGATAACGTAGTGTTTGCATACAAATCTTTACACTAACAGTATATGAATTTTAC
Source organism: Lupinus angustifolius (assembly GCF_001865875.1). Taxonomy (NCBI): domain Eukaryota; kingdom Viridiplantae; phylum Streptophyta; class Magnoliopsida; order Fabales; family Fabaceae; genus Lupinus; species Lupinus angustifolius. The sequence continues at coordinate 2,671,230 of NC_032027.1, forward strand.
ACTTTTCCATATTTCCCTTGGTTACCCATGTTAAAAGGGTGTTTCATTCCTTTAACCTAAGAACCCCTTGGGTATGCAATGAGTATAAGTCCCTCGAGAATCTATGACTTTACCCTTATTCAAATCGTTTTAGAGAGAGATTCAATTGAATCAATGACTATAAATCTCTTAGATCATGAATTTAAGTCGTAGAAGCTACCTATTACGAAATAAAATGTTATAGATAGTATTTAAATTTGAAGAGTAACATATTTGATAAACTTATGAGTCTAAAAAAATCACATGTAAAGACCGGATATTACAATATCTACTTTAATGTATAAAAATTAAGAATGTTTTGTATCAATACAAAATGAAAAGATAATATATATATATATATATATATATATATATATTATCTTTTCATTTTGTATTGATACAAAACATTCTTAATTTTTATACATTAAAGTAGATATTGTAATATCCGGTCTTTACATGTGATTTTTTTAGACTCATAAGTTTATCAAATATGTTACTCTTCAAATTTAAATACTATCTATAACATTTTATTTCGTAATAGGTAGCTTCTACGACTTAAATTCATGATCTAAGAGATTTATAGTCATTGATTCAATTGAATCTCTCTCTAAAACGATTTGAATAAGGGTAAAGTCATAGATTCTCGAGGGACTTATACTCATTGCATACCCAAGGGGTTCTTAGGTTAAAGGAATGAAACACCCTTTTAACATGGGTAACCAAGGGAAATATGGAAAAGTGTAAAATTCATATACTGTTAGTGTAAAGATTTGTATGCAAACACTACGTTATCCACTATTCATTTTGATTACTTTTTCTGAAAAGTCAAAAATTATTAAATATCAATAATGAATGATACAATAATAGTGCATATATGTAGAAATGTGAATTTGATATTTAATTAACATGTCATTACATCAGCATTTCTATTACTGTAAACAAACCCAAAATGATAGAGGGATGAACTAAGTGGATAATTAATTTTAGACAAAATTGATATGTACAAAATTATTAAGAGACCGAAATAAATATTTACCCATATTTCATAGCTTAGTTGGGAAGGGGATTTGAATACAAAATTCTACATATTTACATTGTATCGATCCACCCTTATATACATTACCAAAAATATTCACCCTTATATATTAAATTTGAGTAATTACTCTTAATATATTTTAGCAGGGCAAATCACGGTCTTATTCTAAGAATTGATGACTTCAAAAGTAAAAATATATTAATATAGTAATGAATAGTTATATTCTCAAAATAATTACGGTGAACAAAATAATTACAATAATTAAAATAATAAATAGTATAGATTAATGACAATTAATTATCATTTTCAAAAGTTGAATGATATCTATTTACTACTTAACAAAAGAAGGTCCTCTATGCCACATGTCAATTGCTTATCACAAAAGAAGGTCATCTATGCCACATGTCAATTGCTCAGCCAAAAATTTCCCACCTAAAAAGCTTCACTTCCTAACATACACTCTATCACACATGATGAAAGTCAACCCATACATTTGACTCTTCTTATCCTCTTGTTATTTACTGACATATATAATATTTAGGACCCACCTCTAATAATTCATATCAATCCATCAAACACCCCAATAAACTCTATTTCATTTTTATTTCAAATCTGGTTCAGTCAAGCTTTCGTGGTGTGCCTTTCTTCTTTCTTCTTCTCAATTGTCGTTTCGTTTGCTTCCCTTAAACGTGGTAGCATTTGTTTGATGTTCATCTCATGGATTTTATTTTCATCTCTTATTTTTTCATCATTATTACACCATATTTTTTCACTCTCAAAAGATTGTGTCATCGTTGTACTTCTTTATCTACGAAGCATTGCTTTGTGATGTACCTACTACATTTACCAATACTTGGAGAAGTCCTTTTATTGGGTAAGAATATATTGAGGTAAGTATATTAGATACAATATTTTTTCACCTTTATTTCTTCATCATTTTGAGTTTGGAAGGTATAACTCTTTCCTTTTGTTGGCTTGTGTAACTATTATACTTCCACTTTACCATAACACTTTATTTGATGTGATTTTTACCTCTAACTTTGTTTTAGCTGCATTTGTTCTTACAGAGTTTCGAAGGTAATTTTTCTCCTTTCCTTTCGTTGGTTTTTGTAACTATTTTACTCTATCTATTTTGTTCTTTTACTCTTGCTTTACTATTGCTATGATGTTTTTGTTGTTTTCAGTGTTACATTTGTTGTTTTAGA
>NC_032027.1:2673588-2673943 GCF_001865875.1 Lupinus angustifolius
ATGAAAATATGATGAGGATGAGAAAGTGGATTAGGATGAGGATGAGGATGGGGATGAGGATGAGGATACGATGAGGACGAGGATGCGGATGAGGAAGAGGATGATTATAGGATGAGGACGAGAGAGAGGATGAGGATAGGATGAGCATGAGGATGAGGACAAGATTGAGGATGAGGATGAGGATAGGATGAGGCTGAGGATGAGGACGAGGATGAGGATAGGATGAGGATGAGAATGAGGATAAGGAGGAGGATAGGATCAGGACGAGAATGAGAATGAGGATTGGAAGAGGATGAGGACGAGGATAGGATGATGATGAGGATGAGGATAGGATGAGGATGAGGATGAGGATGAG
>NC_032027.1:2674043-2674981 GCF_001865875.1 Lupinus angustifolius
GATGAGGACGAGAATGACGATGAGGAAGAGGATGAGGATAGGATGAGGACGAGAATGAGGATGAGGTTAGGATGAGGACGAGGATGAGGATAGGATGTGGATGAGAGTATGATGAGGATGAGGGAGTGGATTAGGATGAGGATGAGTATGGGGATGAGGATGGGGATGATGATGAGGATAGGATGAGGACGAGGATGAGGATGAGGAAGAGGATGATGATAGAATGAGGATGAGAGAGAGGATGAGGAAGAGGAAGTGGATAGGATGAGGATAGGATGAGGATGAGGAAGAGGATGAGGATAGGATGAAGACGAGAATGAGTATGAGGATAGGATGAGGATAGGATGACGACGAGAATGAGGATGAGGTTAGGATGAGGACGAGGATGAGGATAGGATGAGGATGAGAATATGATGAGGATGAGGGAGTGGATTAGGATGTGGATGAGGATGAGGATGGGGACGATGATGAGGATAGGATGAGGACGAGGATGAGGATGAGGAAGAGGATAATGATAGAATGAGGACGAGAGAGAGTATGAGGATAGGATGAGGATGAGGATGAGGATGAGGATGAGGAAGTGGATTAGGATAAGGATGAGGATGGGGATGATGATGAGGATAGGATGAGGACGAGGATGAGGATGAGGAAGACGATGATGATAGAATGAAGACGAGAGAGAGGATGAGGATAGGATGAGGATGAGGATGAGGAAGAGGATACGATGAGGACAGGATGAGGATGAGGAAGAGGATGAGGATAGGATAAGGAGGAGAATGAGTATGAGCATAGGATGAGGAGGAGGATGAGGATAGGATGAGGACGAGAATGAGGATGAGGTTAGGATGAGGATGAGGATGAGAATGGGGATGATGATGAGGTTAGGATGAGGACGAGAATGAGGATGAGGACGATTTTGAGGATAGGATGAGGACGAG
>NC_032027.1:2675081-2675565 GCF_001865875.1 Lupinus angustifolius
GAGGATGAGGATAAGAAGGAGGATAGGATGAGGACGAGAATGAGAATGAGGATGAGGAAGAGGATATGATGAGGAGTAGAATGAGGATGAGGATGAGGATAGGATCAGGAAGAGGATAGGCTGAGGACAAGGATAAGGATGAGGACGAGAATGAGGATGAGGATGAGGATACCATGAGGATGACTATAGGATGAGGATGAGGATAATGATAGGATGAGGAAGTGGATGGGGATAAGGATGACGAAGAGGATGAGGAATAGGACGAGGATAGGATGAGGATGCGAATGAGGATAGGATGAGGATGAGGATGGGGATGATGATGAGGACAGGATGAGGACGAGGATGAGGATGAGGATGAGGATGAGGAAGAGGATGATGATAGGATGAGGACGAGAATGAGGATGAGGATAGGGAGAGGAAGAGAATGAGAATGAGGATAGGATGAGGATGAGGATGAGGATGAGGATGAGGATAGGATGAGGAT
>NC_032027.1:2675665-2676400 GCF_001865875.1 Lupinus angustifolius
GGAGGATAGGATGAGGATGAGGAGGACGATAGGATGAGGATAGGTGGATGATAGGATGAGGATGACGACGAGGAAGTGGATAGGATGAGGACGAGGATGAGGATGATGATGAGGATATGATGAGGTAGAGGATGATGATAGGATGAGGACGAGCATGAGGATGAGGATGAGGACGAGGACGAGGACGAGTATGAGGATAGGATGATGACGAGAATGAGGATGAGGATAGGTTGAGGATAGGATGAGGATTAGAATGAACATGAGGAAGAGGAATGAGGATGACGATAGGATGAGGACGAGAATGAGGATGAGGATAGGTTGAGGATAGGATGAGGATTAGAATGAACATGAGGAAGAGGAATGAGGATGACGATAGGATGAGGACGAGAATGAGAATGAGGATAGGATGAGGATGAGGATAGGATGAGGACGAGGATGAGGAATAGAAAGAGGATTAGGAAGAGGATGAGGATGAGGATAGCATGAGGACGAGAAGGAGGATGAGGATGAGGATAGGATGAGGACGAGGATGAGGAATAGAAAGAGGATTAGGAAGAGGATGAGGATGAGGATAGCATGAGGACGAGAAGGAGGATGAGGATGAGGATAGGATGAGGACGAGGATGAGGAATAGAAAGAGGATTAGGAAGAGGATGAGGATGAGGATAGCATGAGGACGAGAAGGAGGATGAGGATGAGGATAGGATGAGGACGAGAATTAGGATGAGGATGAGG
>NC_032027.1:2676500-2677106 GCF_001865875.1 Lupinus angustifolius
GATAGGATGAGGAGGAGGATGAGGAAGAGGATGAAGATGAGGATGAGGATGAGGTTAGGATGAGGATGAGGATTAGAATGAGGATTCGAGGAGGATGAGAATGAGGATAGGATGAAGAGGAGGATGAGGAGGAGGATGAGGATGAGAAAGAGGAAAGGATGAGGACGTGCATGAGAATAAGGATAGGATGAGGATGAGGATAAGGCAGAGGATGAGGACGAGAATCAGAATGAGGATAGGATGAGGAGGAGGATGAGGATGAGGATGAGGAAGAGGAAAGGATGAGGACAAGAATGAGAATGAGGATAGGATGAGGATGAGGAAGATTATAGGTTGAGGACGAAAATGAGAATGAGGATAGGAAGAGGATGAGGATGAGGACGAGAATGAGGATGAGGATAGGACGAGGATGAGAATGAGGATAAGGATAGGATGAGGACGAGGAGGAGGATAGGATGAGGATGAGAATAGGATGAGGATGAGGAAGTGGATTAGGAGGAGGATGAGGATGATTTTGAGGATAGGAGGAGGATCATAATGATGATAGGATGAAGAGGAGGATGAGGAGGAGGATGAGGATGAGGAAGAGCAAAGGATGAGGACGAG
>NC_032027.1:2677206-2677600 GCF_001865875.1 Lupinus angustifolius
AGGAGGATGAGGATAGGATGAGGACGAGAATGAGGATAGGATGAGGAGGAGGATGAGGATAGGATGAGGACGAGAATGAGGATAGGATGAGGAGGAGGATGAGGATAGAATGAGGACGAGAATGAGCATCAGGATAGGATGAGGACGAGGATGAGGATATGATGAGGATGTGAATAGGATGAGGAAGTGGATTAGGATGATGATGAGGATGAGGATGATGATGAGGATAGGATGAGGATGAGGTTGAGGATGAGGATGTATAGGATGAGGATAGGATGAGGATGATGATGAGGAAGAGGATGAGTATGATGATGTGGATAAGGATAAGGATGAGTATAGGATGCGAATGAGAACGAGGATGAGGATAGGAGGAGGAGGAGGATGACGATAGGAT
>NC_032027.1:2677700-2677921 GCF_001865875.1 Lupinus angustifolius
ATGAGGATGAGGATAGGATGAGGACGAGGATGAGGATGAGGATAGGATTACGACGAGAATGAGGATGAGGATATGATGTGGATGAGGACGAGGATGAGGATAGGATGAGGACGAGGATGAAGAAGTGGATGAGGATAAGGATAAGGAAGAGGGTAGGATGAAGATTAGGATGATGATAGGATAAGGGTGAGGTGTAGGAAGAGGATGATGATAAGGAGGAG
>NC_032027.1:2678021-2678248 GCF_001865875.1 Lupinus angustifolius
ATAGGAGGAGGATGAGAATGAGGATAGGATTAAGAGGAGGATGAGGAAGAGCAAAGGATGACGACGAGAATGAGAATAACGATAGGCTGAGGAGGAGGAGGAGGATAGGATGAGGACGAGAATGAGGATGAGGATAGAATGAGAATGAGGATATGATAGGATGAGGATAGGATGAGGATGTGGAAGAGGATGAGGATGTGGAAGAGGATGAGGATGAGGATAAGGAT
>NC_032027.1:2678348-2679148 GCF_001865875.1 Lupinus angustifolius
TCCTCATCCTCATCCTCATCCTCATCCTCATCCTCATCCTCATCCTCATCCTCAACCATATCCTATCCTCATCCTCATCCTCATCCTCATCCTATCCTCTTCCTCATCCTCATCCTATCCTCTTCCTCATCCTCGTCGTAATCCTATACTCATCCTCTTCCTCGTCCTCATCCTCCTCTTCATCCTATACTCATTCTCATCCTCCTCCTATCCTCATCCTAATGCTCATCCAATCCTCATCTTATCCTATCCTCATCCTCATCCTCATCATCATTCTTATCCTCATCCTGGCTTCATCATCTTTGTATCCTCATCCTCCTCCTATCCTCATCCTCGTTCTCATTCACATCCTATACTCATCCTCATCCTAATCCTGATCCTCATACTCATCCTCATCCTCATCCTCATCCTCTTCCTCATCTTCATCCTCATCTATCCTCATCCTATCGTGATCCTCATCCTCATCCTTATCATCATCCTCATCCTCATCCTCATCCTAATCCACTTCCTCATCCTCATCCTAATCTCATCCTCATCCTCATCCTCATCCTATCCTTATTCTCGTCCTCATCCTATCCTGATCCACCTTCTCGTCCTCATCTTATACTCATCCTCATCCTAATTCTCATCCTTATCCTCATCCTATCCTCATTCTCATTCTCGTCCTCATCCTATCCTCTTCCTCATTATCGTCCTATTCCTATCATCATCCTCTTCCTCATCCTCATCCTAATACACATCCTCATCCTCATCCTCATCCTCATTCTCGTCCTCATTCTATCCTCATCCTCTTCCTCAAC
>NC_032027.1:2679248-2679696 GCF_001865875.1 Lupinus angustifolius
CCTAATCCTCATCCTCATCCTCATCCTCATCCTCATCCTCATCCTCATCCTCATCCTCATCCTCATCCTCATCCTCCTCCTCATCCTCCTCCTCATCCTCCTCCTCATCCTATCCCCATCCGCATCCTCATCCTCATTCTACTCCTCATCATATCCTCTTCCTCATCATATCCTACTCCTCATCCTAGCCTCATTCTCCTTCTCGTCCTCAACCTATCCTCCTCATTATCCTCATCCTCTTCCTCATCCGCATCCTTATCCTATCCTCATCCTCATCCTAGCTTCTTCCTTAACTTCATCCTCTTCCTCATCCTCGTCCTCCTCCTATCCTCATCCTCATCCTCGTCCTCCTCCTATCCTCATCCTCGTCCTCATCCTCATCCTAGCCTCATCCTCATTCTCGTCCTAGTCCTATCTTCATCCTCATCCTCATCCTCGTCCTCATCCT
>NC_032027.1:2679796-2680011 GCF_001865875.1 Lupinus angustifolius
ATCCTATCCTCATCCTCATTCTCGTCCTCTTCCTATCCTCATCATTTTCCTCATCCTCATACTCGTCCTCATCCTATACTCATCATCATCCTCATCCTCATTCTCATCCTCATCCTAATCGACATCCTCATCCTCATCCTATCCTCATCCTCGTCCTCATCCTATCCTCATCCTCATTCTCGTCGTCATCCAATCTTCATCCTCCTCCTCATCCT
>NC_032027.1:2680111-2681686 GCF_001865875.1 Lupinus angustifolius
CTCGTCCTCATCCTATCCTCATCCTCGTCCTCATCCTCGTACTCATCGTATCCTCATCCTCATCCTCATTCTTCTCATCATCCTCATCCTCATCCTATCCTCATTCTCACTCTCGTCCTTATCCTATCCTCATCCTCATTCTCGTCCTCTTCCTATCCTCATCATATTCCTCATCCTCATACTCGTCCTCATCCTAGACTCATCATCATCCTCATCCTCATTCTCATCCTCATCCTAATCCACATCCTCATCCTCATCCTATCCTCATTCTCATCCTCCTCCTATCCTCATCCTCATCCTATCCTCATTCTCATTCTCGTCCTCATCCAATCCTCCTCCTCCTCCTATCCTCATCCTCATCCTATCCTCATTCTCATTCTCGTCCTCATCCAATCCTCCTCCTCCTCCTATCCTCATCCTCATCCTATCCTCATTCTCATTCTCGTCCTCATCCAATCCTCCTCCTCCTCCTATCCTCATCCTCATCCTATCCTCATTCTCATTCTCGTCCTCATCCAATCCTCCTCCTCCTCCTATCCTCATCCTCATCCTATCCTCATTCTCATTCTCGTCCTCATCCAATCCTCCTCCTCCTCCTATCCTCATCCTCATCCTATCCTCATTCTCATTCTCGTCCTCATCCAATCCTCCTCCTCCTCCTATCCTCATCCTCATCCTATCCTCATTCTCATTCTCGTCCTCATCCAATCCTCCTCCTCCTCCTATCCTCATCCTCATCCTATCCTCATTCTCATTCTCGTCCTCATCCAATCCTCCTCCTCCTCCTATCCTCATCCTCATCCTATCCTCATTCTCATTCTCGTCCTCATCCAATCCTCCTCCTCCTCCTATCCTCATCCTCATCCTATCCTCATTCTCATTCTCGTCCTCATCCAATCCTCCTCCTCCTCCTATCCTCATCCTCATCCTATCCTCATTCTCATTCTCGTCCTCATCCAATCCTCCTCCTCCTCCTATCCTCATCCTCATCCTATCCTCATTCTCATTCTCGTCCTCATCCAATCCTCCTCCTCCTCCTATCCTCATCCTCATCCTATCCTCATTCTCATTCTCGTCCTCATCCAATCCTCCTCCTCCTCCTATCCTCATCCTCATCCTATCCTCATTCTCATTCTCGTCCTCATCCAATCCTCCTCCTCCTCCTATCCTCATCCTCATCCTATCCTCATTCTCATTCTCGTCCTCATCCAATCCTCCTCCTCCTCCTATCCTCATCCTCATCCTATCCTCATTCTCATTCTCGTCCTCATCCAATCCTCCTCCTCCTCCTATCCTCATCCTCATCCTATCCTCATTCTCATTCTCGTCCTCATCCAATCCTCCTCCTCCTCCTATCCTCATCCTCATCCTATCCTCATTCTCATCCTCCTCCTATCCTCATCCTCATCCTCATCCTCTTCTAAACCTCATCCTCATTCTCATCTAAACCTCATCCTCATCCTCATCCTCATGCTATCCTCTTCCTCATCCTCATCCTATCCTCTTCAGCATCCTCATCCTCATCCCGTCCTATCCTTTTCCTCATCCTCATCCTATCCTCTTCCTCCTCCTCAT
>NC_032027.1:2681786-2682052 GCF_001865875.1 Lupinus angustifolius
TCCTCATCCTCATCCTCATCCTCATCCTCTTCCTCATCCTATCCTTATCCTCATCCTCATCCTGTTCCACGTTCTCATCCTCATCCTATCCTCATCAACATCCTCATTCTCGTCCTCATCCTATCCTCCTCCTCGTCCTCATCCTATCCTCATTCTCATTCTCATCTTCATCCTTTCCTCTTCCTCATCCTCATCTTCCTACACATCCTCCTCTTAATCCAATCCTCATTCTCATCCTCCTCCAATCCTTATCCTCATCCTCATCC
>NC_032027.1:2682152-2682366 GCF_001865875.1 Lupinus angustifolius
TTATAATTGATCTTATGTGTACTTGTATTAATTTATAGCTTGAAATATATTAATAATATTTCAAATCTTTGTATATTAATTTTACTACTATTGTTTTATCTTATTTTTTATAAGGAATGATTTGATGAGCTATTATGATGTGATAATATATTTCAACGAATATTAATTTCATTAATATTGACATATTGTTTCTTAGAAATCTTCTTCTCCTTTC
>NC_032027.1:2682466-2693587 GCF_001865875.1 Lupinus angustifolius
ATTTGAAAAAATAATATAAAGTATATCAACCGACTGCCAACAGAAAGATAAATTAAAAGAATAGTTGTAAGTGAGTTTGAGAGTTGAAGATGATAAATGTGTTGAGAAAGGAAGAGACACCCTAAGGAAACTGCAACCAGAACAATTGTGAGAAAAACTACACAACATTTTGTCTCTCCTTTATTATTTATTTAATGAGTCATTATGTTTATATTTTTAAACAAATAGTAAAAGATAGTTTTAATCATGTGTATAAGGTTGTACAGTAAGAGGTGATGAGCTTTTGGAGTGGAAACTTTGCATGAGGTATTGACATGTGTCCCTAAGAAGCAAACTTTGCATAAAGTATTGACATGTGTCCCTATAGAAGTTTTTTTTGTTATATAGTAAATAGATAAAAGTATCAACGACATAAAGGACGGAGGGACGGTTGCTCAAGGAGCTTCTTTCCCTCAACTCATCCTTCGGACCGTCGTGTTACACTGCTTTTGTCCTTAATTAAAATACTCAACCAACAAACATTTTTCTACTAATAGAATTACGTAAGCCTTGATTCCCTATCTAAATCGGTATACGTAGGACCAAACTTCATCTTGCCATGCACAATAAAAAATAAATAAAATTTCCCTTTCAAATAATTAATTAAATAACTAAATAAATTTAAAATATAATAAAGTCATATAATTTAAATGAAGGGTACCGCCTAAGGCGGGCGAGTAGGGTGCTAATACTTTTCATACCTTGTAATCGACTCCCGAACCTGGATATGAAAAATCCAAAGCCCAATGTGATTGGACTAAAAGATTTTTCTACATTTTTTACCATAAAATGTAATGGCGACTCTAAGAAAGTCGTATAGCTGAAAATCGGGGCACGACAGCTGGCGACTCTACTGAGGACTTTTTTTAGAGAGCCCGACCCATAACCATTAAAGTATATGACTAATTAATAATTTTATTTGGTTAGTTAATTTTATAAAAGTAAAATAAGTTATAATTATTCATTTTCTATTAATTGTATATTGTTTTATAACTTATATTATGTTGTGGTTGTGATATATTTCATGTACACAAATTTTGGCACACACATATGCCCTGCACTCGGGTATTAGTGAAACATTTTTGGATAGAAGGGATACTAGCCTCGCTGGTCATGACCTTTGCCGTTTCTAAGTGTTGGTAATGTGAACCACTCATATTGTTACCAAATATTATGAGTTAATCGTTCGAGTCAAACTCTTGTTTCTAACCACATAATATATGGGTTTCTCTTTCGAAAGAGATGCAATATGGACACCTTATAGAGAGTCTAGAGCATACTAAGGCATCCACTCTATCTTAGAACTCTACTCTAAGATGTTGTTCCTTATATATTTCAAAAACCTTGTAGGTGTACCTATTATGAAACTTGAGAAACGTATCATATTATATCATATCATTTGGGACTCCTGTCCCTCAAAATACCAAATCACATGTCATTTAAAATGTCATATCTCATATTTTAATTCATTAGTCATCCTTGAGGGGAATTCTTATTCTCCACAAAAAGGGGATTGTCATAAATAATAAATAGGCCAATTCATCTTTACCTTATGTTAGCCTGAATGATAAGAACACATTTTTTTAAGTTACATATTAATCATAATAATGGCTAAATTTCCCAAAACTTAGGGGCCATTACCCTAAGGGGCATGTATTTTTCATTTTTAGACATTTCATCCATGCATACATTAACTGAAAAAACTATCATTCAAAGTAATCCATTCACGCATGCATGTAAAGAATACATTATTCATACATCCTTTTCCTTACTTAACTAGCAAGATACTCGTGCATCAGCGATGCACGGGGCAATACTTCTTTGCTGCAAGATTAATAACACATATTACATGTACATTTATATGGTTAAGAAACATATGTTACTTGTGCATTCGTATTGTTAAGAACACACATGTGACCCGTGCATTCGCATGACTAAAAACACACATATTACTTGTACATTCGTATTACTAAGAAAACACATGTTACTCATGCATTCATTCGCATAGTTAAAACACATATGTTACTTATACATTCACATTATTAAGAATACACGTCTTACCTGTGTATTTGCATATTCAATCACATAAGAAAAACAAATGACAATTTTTAATTTGAATTTTCTAATGGAAATAACAAAGTGAAAGTCTGAAACATGATACCATATTATTTTTATTAAAATAAATATTTTAAAATTTATAGAAAATGAAATGATTTTTTCAATTTTAAATTCGATTTTTTAATGAAAAAATGGAAATCAAATCATTATACTAAATAAGTTTTTTTTATTAAAAATATATTTAAAAGTTATAAAAAACTTCAATTTGGAATTTGATTTTTCAATTATAATAGAGAAAAATTAAAATTCAAAGAATCTGAAATATTAATGTTGGAAAAGTGTTACAAAACTTTGATGAGGTGTAACAATGCAATTATTCTTAGATTAATAGTAAACGTTAAATAATATACATAGATTAGTGTAAAGAAATAATTTGGATGTGAAAAATGATTTCAATCTCATATAATGCTCAATGTCTATTATATTTTAACATAACAAAACATAGGTACGGTAAACACTCAATTTTGGTGGGATAGCAACATAGACCAATCGCTAATTANGAAAAATAAATGACAATTTTTAATTTGAATTTTCTAATGGAAATAACAAAGTGAAAGTCTGAAACATGATACTATATTATTTTTATTAAAATAAATATTTTAAAATTTATAGAAAATGAAATGATTTTTTCAATTTTAAATTCGATTTTTGAATGAAAAAATGGAAATCAAATCATTATACTAAATGAGTTTTTTTTTATTAAAAATATATTTAAAAGTTATAAAAAACTTCAATTTGGAATGTGATTTTTCAATTATAATAGAGAAAAATTAAAATTCAAAGAATCCGAAATATTAATTTTGGAAAAGTGTTACAAAATTTTGATGGGGTATAACAATACAATTATTCTTAGATTAATAGTAAACGTTAAATAATATACATAGATTAGTGTAAAGAAATAGTTTGGATGTGAAAAATGATTTCAATCTCATCTAATGCTCAATGTCTATTACATTTTAACATAACAAAACGTAGGTACGGTAAACACTCAATTTTGGTGGGATAGCAGCATAGACCAATCGCTAATTATTATTAAATTATTAACATTATAAAATTTATAAAAAGTAAGGATAGTGTGGGAAGATACATGGTAATAACATGTGACATGAATGAGTTTTTTTTTTAATAACTTAGAACATTTTATTAAGATGGGAAAATGTGAGGAGAATGTGACATGTGACATGAAGGGAAAACATGTGAGGAGGATGTGAAATGTGGCATGAATGAGTTTTTTTTATTATATTGAATGTGAGGAGAATGTGACACGTGGCATGAAGGGAAAACATGTGAGGAGGATGTGACATGTGGCATGAAGAAGTTTTTTTTATTATATTGTTAATAGATTATCCATTAATTCATGCATATATGTTTTTTAAAAAAATACATCATTTATACTCATATATTCATCCATTCACTCATGCATAAAAAATATAATTCATGCATTCATATAAAAAGAAAAATACATATAACCCAAACCTTTATTCCCTTAATTATTCATTCTATTACTCATTCAAAATAAAAAATACATCATTTAAATACTCATTGAGTTATGTCTTCGTACATCCATAAAAAGGGTACATTATTCATGCATTCAAAAAAATCACTCATTCATTTAGTTATTCATTCATTCATGCATTCATAAAGAAAAATTCATTCCTTCCATCATACATTCAAAAATATAAAAAAAACATTGATTGTCTTATTGATTCATCAATTCATTCAATTATCCATTCATTTATGCATTTAAGAATAAAAATCATCGTTGGTTGGCTTCTGCATTCATTATATTAAAAAAAAATAAAATCTTTATTGATTGACTTATACATTCATCTTCATTGTTTGGCTTATGCGGGCATTCATTCAAAAATAAAATTGTCATTATTGACTTATGCATTTATTCATACATAATTTTTTTTATTGATTGACTTATGCATTTATTCATTTAATTATCCATTCATTCAGTTATCCATTCATTTATCACATTAAAAAATAAAAATCTTCATTGATTGACTGATACATTCATTCATTCAAGAATACAAATTTTCATTGATTGACTTATGCATTCATTCATGCATTCAAGAATAATAATTTTCTTTGATTGAGATATGCATTCATTCATTACATTAAAAAATATAAAAGCTTCATCGATTAGCTTATTCCTCAGTCCATTCATTTAATTATCTATTCATTTATGCATAAAAATCTTCATTGAGTGGCTTATGCATTCATTACATCCAAAAACAATTTTTTTTTGATTGACTTTCTTTCAAAAATAAAAATCTGTATTGATTGACCTAAACATTCATTCATGCGTTCAAAAAGAAAATTCATTATTCATTGTCTTATGCATTCACATAAAAATAAAATACACCATTCATACATACATCAACTTATTCATCCAACATACATGCATACATTATTCACGTCCTCTTATACTTATCCATTACTTCATACATACATGCATTTAAAAAAAATATTATTCATACATTCTACTTAAATGCGTTTTTTCATACATTTCCCTCCATATTTAACCTTTCATGTATCTATATATACATACATGCATGCATATGATGATAAATAAAAATTCATCATTTAGTAACTTATGCATGCATTTATCATAAATACATACAATAACATAAACACATTATTAACTTATTCATACATTCATAAAAAAAACATTCAAACATTCTACTTTATGCATTACTATATCCTATATTTTAATCTCATATCTCACCATATCATTGCATTCATTGTAATAAATCATGTCATCTCATTATAAAAAGTAAAAACATTTCATACACCTTCTCATAGCCTTTATGCATTCAAAGTCGTATACATCATAAGTTGCATGCACTAAAAAAGAAAGTCACATGCAACATCTCATGCATCATATGCTTCAAAATATTAGTCTCACATCATTCATACATCAAAACATAAATCAAATGTATAATCATATATGTATAGCTCAATGTGACATTACTTGAATTTCATGTATCATTTTGAGTAATAAGTTACATTTCAATCAATATAACATGATAAAAAAAATTCACTTCATGCATATTATGCATCAATAAAAATCATTTATGCATTTATTTCATGATCTCATTGCCAATGACACTCAACAATTGAAGATTGATTCCAAGAACAATATTGTTAGACTTGATTGAAAGTAATCAATATTGAAACTGGAGACATTTAAGAAGACATAAAACTCCCAATTTTTGGTTGAGATCATACTCGATAGTACATTATCTTCAACCCCAACTAAAATTGGAGACCATTGTTAAAAAATCTTATTTGAGGATTCCATTCAAGCTCAAGTCCTTCTCACACTACCCATGTTTCCTTTTTCATGAATGAAGATTTACTTTAAAATGCATATTTTTTTAATAAGTATGTACTAATGCATTAATCATGAAAATTTCACCATCTTATACCTCCCCATACTAACCTCACTCACTACATTTATCCAAAGAACACATAACCAAATAAAATTAATCTATGCATTAATATGAGACATTTGATTCAAAAAAATAAAATGGAGAATGATGCAAATGCAAGAACAAAAAATGATGTACATCTTCAAGCAAATTTGTCTAATGATACAAGACATTTTTTGTAATTCCTAAACACCATGGAAATATCTCTAGTCACCCCATTTGAGCTCAGACATCATGAAATGAGATAATTTTTGAATAACCCTCAATGTATCAATAACTCGTGGAGGATAGTTTTTCAATCATTTTCCTTGACATTCAACTATTAAAGAAAAAAATGTATTTTTTTTTTACAATTCATGTCACTGTAGGATAAGAGAATACAAAGAACGGTATTTCCTTAAAGTGAAAAAACAAAAGTGAAAAAAGAGTCCGCTGAGAATCCTCAATTAATATCTCAGACAAAAGTTAGGGCAAAGTAAAGTGAAATATGAATAACGACAAATGAACCCTTCATGGAAAATTATCACCTTAATCTTAGGTCATTGTTGAAAGATTCTTATTTGATACTTTTTGAGGCAAGTTTCTAATCGATTTATTTAATGACTAGTTTAATCTTTGCTCGCCATCTCAGCTTTATTGGAAAGAATTTCCAATGCTGACATAATGGTTTCAAGAATAATTCATTTTATCAAAAACTTAACTTTATTGAATTATTAACAACTTCATACCATATCGATTTTGTGGAATAAATTTCAACACCGGTTTACTGGTAGGAATTTAGCAAATTAACACAAGTGATAATGAGTGATATTTATTTTCATTTCCTTTTATTAACCAAACTACTTCCTTATGGAAGGTTGGTAAAGAATAAATAAATAAAGCAATAAATTGTTAGTTGCAGAATTTAAATGACAGAAAGTAAATGTTAGTTGCAGAAATGTAAATGATAGAAAGTAAATATTAGTAGTTAGATCACTTATTATGATTGTGTATTTTTTCTTTTCACAAAGATACATTTTATCAATTAAATTTCACTTTGATTCAATGTTTCTTTCTTTGTCAATTAATAAAATTTATTTGATAAAACTTTACTATTTTACATTGGTATCTCTTTCAAGATTCAGTTGTAGTATAGTATAGGGATATGTCGAACCACAAGGAATTACCTAATTGAATATTTTTTATAAACATGTTATTTTACTAATAAAGATTGAACATATTTTTGGTTAGTTTTGTTTATGAAATTTTAGCATTCTAACAAGTAAACATAAACAACTAATATGCACATATTCTTGAGGAGAAAATTTAGTTTGAATGATGAATATATTTCTTAACATGTTTCTATGAAAAATATTTATAAAAATTATGTGTTATACTTTGGTTATTCCGAACATCAGTTCATAAAATTTCTCCCAGTCTCCCAGCGAGAAAAAGTGATTTTCAAACCTTGCAAAATATACTAATCAATAGAAAACTGCCACTCGGCGAAATAAGTTGTCATGCCTTATTTCAGGCTACGTAAATATTGATTAGCCTTGATTATAAGTTGCTTAAAATTGATGCTTTGATTTGGCAAATGAACTAAGGTGTATTCCTAATGTTTAGTTCATTTGTTAAGACTACCTCTCATTCCGAAATTAATTGGTGCAAACCAATTCATGGATTTCTGAAACTCAATATGGATAATAGCTATTCTCTGGTGAAAACTTGATCAGGGGTGATGGTGTAATTCACAATCATGATGGACATTGAATTTATGAATTATCAGTTAGCTTTTGGTGTAGGAAATCATATTCTTGCTGAATTTCTGGTAATGGAATATGGTTTAAAGCTGGCATAGAGCTTGGGTCATAGGAGATTGATATTGGAGACTGGTTGCATGGAGGTGATCTTCATTTTATCAAAGTTATACACAAAATTTACAATTTGCTTAAGAAAGATTGAGATGTCCAACTTAGACATGTTTGGAGGGAAGGAAATTTGGTGCTAGACTTTGTGTCAAAGCTTAAAATAAGTAATCATGATGTAGTCTGGAAGACAATACCTCCATAAGTGAATCATGTTTTAGAAATAAATTTTTCTCCTTTAGTGTAGTTTGTTTTTGTTTATTTATAATATAGCAAAATTTTTTAGAAGCTGGTTATTTATAAAACGTGTTGTATTTACGTTTTTTAACTCACTATTTTTATCCAATTAGTAAGCCATGAAATTTAAATTAAAAATATCAGTTATTAGTAAGGGTAAAATACAGTTGAATAAAATATGCCTGCTATCAATTTCTTGTATCAATGTATACATATAATATACTACCATTTTAACAGGTATAGAATCTGCATTTTTACTTAAATAGATTTAATACTAAAAACTAATACTTTTATACATAAAAGTTTTATGGGCTTAGATAAATTATATGCCATTTTAACGTGATTGTATTGATAATTAGCATCGTCCTGCCTGTTTTTATGGTGGGTATGAGTATACTCATTTTTAAATAGGGTATGAAATATCATGTTCTGTCCACCATAAACATGGGTAGAGCGGACTTGCAAACCACCCTAAATAAAAAAACTAAAAATAATTTAGTACATTGAACATTACAAAATATTATATATTGTCTCTTATTTTTTATTTCACTATTGAAACATTGTAATATTGCATGAATACACAATGTGACAGTAAAATTGAAAACGCAAAACAAAACACATTTTTTGCATAAACCAGACATAACTTAATTGGTAAGATATTATATTTTGGAAAATTGCTATATCGTACTTAAATAGCGAGAACATGAATTAATCTTATCATATTTGACCTGTCAAATTTCTTATTGTAGTATTCATTGATGCCCATGGGTCGTCCTATCCACCCGTTTAAAATGTCCGTGGTTGAAAAAAATATATTGAACGAACATTTTAGGTCACATGGACACATTTTTCATATCATGCCCACCCAAAATATTTGGACGGATAAACCCCACGAGCATGGTCCAAATTGCCAATAATAATTGTATCACAAGAGTTCATCTTGTAAATATAAATTATTTAGATAGATATCACTATGTGAAATCTATCCAAGTGACACATATAAATGAACATTGTAAGAAATAGTAGTGAAAAAATTGAAATATTTGGAACTTGCGATAGTAAAATTATCATTTTGTCCATTTTTAAGGAGTAAATAAAAATTAAAGTCAATTACAATAAGAGTAAAGAAAATTTAAAATTTTCCACACATATATATATAATACCATTATGAGATGCATTGTGGACTTGTGGTGCATGTCATTATCAACATGCATTGTTTTATTAAAAAATATATACAATTTTGATAAAATTTAAAAATAAAAGATATGAAACTATAATTGGTGATAATGATAAATTTGATTTTAAAGAATATTGAGTGGAAATATAAGTATACTTTCAGTATGCAAGAATATTAAAACAATAATGCTTAACCAACGGGCGTTAGTTCAAGTGGTACATGCTTGATTCTCATTAAGCAAGAACCCGGGTTCGAGTCTTGTGGATAGAAAAAATGTCCGTTGGGAGAGTTAGCCCCACCACATTTGTAATAGATTTGTAAAATCATCAACAAAACTTCAGCTACATTCAACCTTATTTGTAATATGTGAGACTCTCCTATAAATACTCCACCCCATTTTCTCATTTTTACAATAAATTTCCTATACAAACTAAGGTAGTCTTTTATTTTTCTTCTTCATCTTCTTCTCATACTTTATAGAAAGTTATGAGCTTTTATTATGTTGTTCATAGAGTAGAGTTTATATTTGTTCTTTAAGTATTTTATGAAGGCATAACTAAAGGGGATGATAATAAAATCATATGAACCTTTATGTAGTTTTTGACTTTTGTAAATCTTGAAATTTCTTCCTTGTTCTTAGATGGAAAAACTATATCTTTGGACAAGGTTAGATGAGTTATTTGTTTGGAAATATTAGAAATTATTGTTAGTATTTGAATATGTTTAAAGGTGATGATTTTAACATCAAAGGAACCTTTAATGTGTTCAGGAAAAGAGTTT
Organism: Lupinus angustifolius; assembly: GCF_001865875.1. Classification (NCBI taxonomy): domain Eukaryota; kingdom Viridiplantae; phylum Streptophyta; class Magnoliopsida; order Fabales; family Fabaceae; genus Lupinus; species Lupinus angustifolius. Next base: position 2,692,105 of record NC_032027.1, read on the forward strand.
GTATTTTATTCTTGAAAGTTTATAATGTTGATGAGTTGTTGTTGAAAATATTTCATTTTTAGAAATTATTATGTTTAAATATGGTTTAGCATATTTTACTCTTTGATTTCCAAGTTAAAATAATTATTTGGGATAAAAGATGATTTATTAAAGTCTCGACTTCATAAACTTAAAGTGTTATGAAGTTTTGGATATTAAAGTAGTAGAAAGTCTTACCTTAGGATTTATTTTCATGACTATGAAATTAACACTTACTAACCCTTGAAGTTTTTCCTAAAAAATTAGGAGGTGTTAAGATGTTCATGAAAAATTGTTGTATTTATTTTAGTTAACTTACTTTAAAGTGGTAAGAATAACTAAAAGATGTTTAGTGTAAAATATTAAATTAAGAGTCATTCTTTTTCATGACTATGAAATTAACACTTACTAACCCTTGAGATTTTTTTCCTCAAAAATTAGGAGGTGTTAAGATGTTCATGAAAATTTGTTGTATTTATTTTAGTTAACTTACTTTAAAGTGGTAAGAATAACTAAAAGATGTTTAGTGTAAAATATTAAATTAAGAGTCATTCTTTTTCATGACTATGAAATTAACACTTACTAACCCTTGAGATTTTTTTCCTCAAAAATTAGGAGGTGTTAAGATGTTCATGAAAATTTGTTGTATTTATTTTAGTTAACTTACTTTAAAGTGGTAAGAATAACTAAAAGATGTTTAGTGTAAAATATTAAATTAAGAGTCATTCTTTTTCATGACTATGAAATTAACACTTACTAACCCTTGAGGGTTTTCCTAAAAAATTAGGAGGTGTTAAGATGTTCATGAAAATTTGTTGTATTTATTTTAGTTAACTTACTTTAAAGTGGTAAGAATAACTAAAAGATGTTTAGTGTAAAATATTAAATTAAGAGTCATTCTTTTTCATGACTATGAAATTAACACTTACTAACCCTTGAGGGTTTTCCTAAAAAATTAGGAGGTGTTAAGATGTTCATGAAAATTTGTTGTATTTATTTTAGTTAACTTACTTTAAAGTGGTAAGAATAACTAAAAGATGTTTAGTGTAAAATATTAAATTAAGAGTCATTCTTTTTCATGACTATGAAATTAACACTTACTAACCCTTGAGGTTCCCTTAATTAGGAGGTGTTAAGATGTTCATAAAAAATTGTTGTATTTATTTTAGTTGACTTACTTTAAAGTGGTAAGAATAACTAAAAGATGTTTAGTGTAAAATATTAAATTAAGAGTCATTCTTTTTCATGACTATGAAATTAACACTTACTAACCCTTGAGGTTCCCTTAATTAGGAGGTGTTAAGATGTTCATAAAAAATTGTTGTATTTATTTTAGTTGACTTACTTTAAAGTGGTAAGAATAACTAAAAGATGTTTAGTGTAAAATATTAAATTAAGAGTCATTCTTTTTCATGACTATGAAATTAACACTTACTAACCCTTGAGGGTTTTCCTAAAAAATTAG
>NC_032027.1:2693687-2782921 GCF_001865875.1 Lupinus angustifolius
ACAGATCGATCATATATCCTTGCGAGGAATAATTTTGGTGCGTTTAAATCGGCTTGTTATGGGACCTGTACTCTTGGTTATTTCCGAATAGTATATTGGGAGGATATTGGTGAAAGGATGGATGAAACAAATATAACATTCATACATTGAGATTGTGGACTCTGATCCTCGTAATATGAGATTATAACATCATTCATCATTGTGCATTTTTTATGTGATGTATATATTATGTTATTATGCGTGTCTGTTTGGATGTAATATTCTATGTAATTCCACGCCGTCAATGAGTAATATTCATTAGATGTTTTACTCTTTTTTCTTTCTATTTTTCTTCTATTTGCATTTTGTTCAGATGGATCATTCTGTCGGGATTCTGAGTTGTCGCTTTTCGATGTCCCAGGAGGGGGCATGGAGGATTGAGGGAAACGGTTATACCTATACCGACCCTTGTGCTTTTTGATTAGTGTACTTGTGTAGGACATTTATTTTGCGAGTAGTTTTATTTGGGCGACGATTAGGATTCCGCCTTGTACTTCGTACCAACATTTCATAATATTCTAATGAAGTGTGATTCAAAGCTATATTGAGTTATATGTTTATTACCTTTAGGTAATGTTGATTTTGATTTTCCGCATTGTATGTTACTTAAAGTAATGTTCCGAAAATGAAATGAATACCGATTAAATTCTAAAATTAATCGTTGTTAAAATAAATAATTAATAAAACATACACAGAAAATTCATGGTGTTACACACCACATACTTTTATTCCTATGGATCATGTAGCAAACTATCATATAAAGAGGCTTGTTCCTTCATGTCCAAATCAAGAACAATCACTTGATTCACCACATGCTTTTATTCCTGTGGATCATGCAGTAAACTATCATATTAAGAGGCTTGTTTCTTCAAGTCCAAATCGACAACAATCACCTGACCAACCACATGCTTTTGTTCCCATGGATCATGGGGTAAATTATCATATCTAGAAGCTTGTTCCTTCAGGTCCAAATCGAGAACAATCACCTGACCCACAACACGCTTTCGTTCCATAATTTTATGGTTTAAAACATGAAATTAAGAGGCTTGTTCCTTCGGGTCCCAATGAAGAAGTGTAACCTAATCCACCATCTATTTTTTTAAAATATGTTGCTTCAATAATGGTGGATGGAGACATGTTAATTTAGTTGAAGTTCATGATGTCTCTTTTAATTGATCATTCAATTATTTTGTATTCTCTAATAATTATGTAGCATTTGGTTTTTTAGTATGAAAACAATTGTTTAAAACCATCATAAGATTGAAAAGTAATAATTAACTCATTTCATCTTAGGATATGTAAGTACGATAAAATTTTGTCGTACACAAAAAATAATAAAATATTTTTTGTTCCATATAAATAATAAAATAAAGTTTAGGAAATAATTAAAAAAGTTTTGGGTACAAGGTCACAAATATAATTGACAGTTCATTTTTGGTAGTTTATTTAATTTCACATATTTATGGTATCATATAATAAGGAAAAAATTAATTAAAATTAACTTAGATTTTCGATAATTACTTAAACTTCTTATAAAACAGTCTGGCAAGATATTTAGTCAATGTTATTAAAACTGGACCGGTCATCAAACCGGTGAGAGTACTGGTTTAGTGGTTTAGTGGTTCAACCAGTGGTTCAGTAATTAAACCGCATGAGATTAAACCGGTTAAACCGGACATACATGTTTATATATATATATGTAAATCAGTAACAAAAATTATCTAATATGTAGATACTCAAATTTATAATCCATATTTATAGTCAAAGTAAGAATTCTCATAAATAAACAACTTTATTAAATCTAAAGTCTAAATTACAAATACAAATAGTAATCCACAAGTACTTGTCTTATTTAACAAACTCGAAACATATGGCGCAAGTTCATAACTCAGTCTACAAAACATATTATATATTTAAAACTTTAACACCAAAGAATCAAAGTTGTTTCTTATTGAGGTTCCATTTCTTCACCATTTAAGTCCAAAGCTTGACCAATGTTGTCTTCAACTAGGTTCACATTCTCCACATGGTTGAGTTGTGCATCATCATCATCTTCTAAATTTAATTGATCTACAACAATATCATTTTTTCATACATCAATTTTCATACAAGTTAACAATAAAATAAATTAGTTATTAGAACCAAAACTGATAATGCAATAAAAAAACATTACATGTATGAAAAAAAAAAATAGTTATTAGTTGTGCATCATCATCATCATCTAATTCTATGTGGTATGTGCCTATGTGGGGTTCTTTAAAATTACATGTATGAACCGGCCGGTTCCATCAAATTTCGGCCGCTTCACCGGTTTTGACACGGTTCACCAGTTTTTTACCGGTTTAACCGGTTTTGATGCTTAGCCGGCACAACACTTGGTTGATCATTAAATTATTTTGTATTCTCTAATAATTATGTAGCATTTGGTTTTTTAGTATGAATACAATTGTTTAAAACCATCATAAGATTGAAAAGTAATAATTAACTCATTTCATCTTAGGATATGTAAGTGCGATAAAATTTTGTCGTACACAAAAAATAATAAAATATTTTTTGTTCCATAGAAATAATAAAATAAAGTTTAGGAAATAATTAAAAAAGTTTTGGGTACAAGGTCACAAATATAATTGACAGTTCATTTTTGGTAGTTTATTTAATTTCACATATTTATGGTATCATATAATAAGGAAAAAATTAATTAAAATTAACTTAGATTTTCGATAATTACTTAAACTTCTTATAAAACAGTCTGGCAAGATATTAATTTAGTCAAAATAAAATCTCCTAAAGTAGTTAAATTAATAAAATATAAAGCTAAAGTTTCTTCCCGATGTATGACTAATCTAATGCCATTTTTAAACTTCTTTTTCTATAAAAAAATCTAGGAAAATATCTCCTAAAATATAATAAAGAGATATGAAAAATATAAAGCTCAACTTTTTTTCATCGTGAAAGCAATTTAATAGTACATTAGTTTTTTTTGGTATCGGATTTTTTTAATTGGAAACATTGTTAAAATAAATATTTATATTATCAAATAATAACTATTGCCGCTTAGCAAAATAATCAATTTGATATTATCAACTCATAGAATTATTTATTCTTATAGTAATTAAATTAAATGTTGTACATACATCAATGCATGAAAATTGGATCAAATAGAGGTCATTCAACCTTTATTTAATGTTATATATTATATCAAGAGGTTTGTTCCTTCTTCTCCATTTTTTGTAAAAGGCTCTCACTTAACAATAAATCTGACCTTGCAACAAAAAAGAAATGAGGTGGTTGAATAGGCACAAACCAATAAAGATAACTAACTTGAATAGTATATACATCATGTCTTTTTATCATCTCTCTAATGAATACACATCTGAAGAGACAATGAGGATTATTCATTCGTAATTATTGAAATTTATTTCAACATATTCTGAAACCAATGAAATTAATGCTATATTTTGCAACTTTCTTTTCTATAATTTAAAGGTTATTTATTATCTATATAACAAAAAAATGTCATTATTACACATGTCACCATATTTTTAATTTAAGTTCATTGTCATATCATCATTGACACATGTCACCATCTCCTTAACTTTTTCCCCTCCAAAATACTCATATATTCTTATAGTGAACTCTCACACACTATATAGATTGTCCAGAGAATAGTCTATTTCCATCAAATTAATCTTTCATCTTCTAAATTTATTTCATTATAATTTACTTCTTAATTTTCTTCTCTATTTTTATTTCAATTTACTTCTTAATCTTCTGTTCTTTTGAAACTCACAAACTATTTCTTCTACAGTTTTTTTTCCATTTTTATTAGACAAATCTAATCTCTTCCATCATCAAACGAGGTATGACTTTCATCAAATTAATATTTCATTTCTCTACTCTTATTTCATTTCAATTTACTTCTTAATTTTCTTCTCTATTCTTATTTCAATTTACTTCTTAATCTTCTCTTCTTTTGAAACTCACAAACTACTTCTCTTACATTTTTTCATTCTTATTAGAAAGATCTAATATCTTCCATCATCAAACGAGGTATGATTTTATAGTCATTTTGTCATTACTTCATCATTCATGAATCAATTCAATGAGATGCTCATTGGTAGTTATAATTTTATTTCATTTTCACCATTCAAAGAGATAAAAGCCTTAGAATATATAAAACTGATATAATTTTGAACACATTTCGATTCTCACAATTGTCATCAGGGTTTATCCACATATACTAAAGTTCTAGATCTGATCCAAAGAGTGTATTTTTCAAATAGATGAGGTTTCAGTGTTGAATCCATTTTCATCATCAGGTATCATGATAAGCCAATGAATATTTCAAAATAATGATTTTTAAAACCAATTATTAAAAAAATCTTACAACTTTTGCATTAATATTATTTAATTACTTTTAAAACTGGAGTAATAGGAATTCAAAATTATTAAAACATTCTCAATTATTATCATATAATGATTTTTTAAATTTTAAAATGTTAAACATGATATGTATTAATTGCATATTTAAATAGTAAATCTTAAAACGATCTCAATTAATATTATTTAATTATTTTTTAATAAAGATCTTAAAACGTTTGCAATTAATATTAATTAATTATTTTTAAAACTCAAATAGTAGGAATTCAATCTTATTAAAATATTCTCAATTACTATCATCTAATCACTTTTTAAATTTTAAAACGCTAAATAGGATATGTAGTAATTGCACATTTAAATTGTAGATTACTATAATCTTAAAACGCTCAATTACTATCATCTTAAAACGTTCTCAACTAATATTATTTAATCATTTTTTTAATATTTAAATAGGAGGAATCCATTTTTACTATTAGTAGAATGAGTTATGGTATTATAATTAATAAGGAAAAAAGATGTTGATATTCCACCTTACTTAAAAAATAATAGACAATGAATTTACTTCAAAATAATAATTTGTAATACTAATTATTTAAATAGATCTTAAAATGTTTTCTATTAATATTATGTAATTATTCTTAAAACTTAAATAGTAGGAATTCAATCTTACTAAAATATTCTTAATTAATATCATCTAATCATTTTTTAAATTTTAAAACACTAAATAACGTATGTAGTAATTGCACTTTTAAATAGTAGATCAAAAACTTTCTCAACTAATAACATTTAATCATTTTTAAAACTTAAATAAGAGGCATGTTACTATTAATAGAATGAGTTATGATATTATAATTAATAAGGAAATTTGTTGATATTCTAAAATAATAGACAATGAATTTGTTTCAAATTAATCATTTTTAATACTAATTACTTAAAAAGATCTTACGACATTTTCAATTAATATTATTTAATTATTTTTAAAACTGAAATGATAGGAATTCAATCTTATTAAAACATTCTGCATTAATATCATCTAATCATTTTTTAAAATTTTAAAATGCTAAATATGGTATGTCATAATTACACATTTTGGTAGTTTATATAATTTCGCATATTTATGGTATCATATAATAAGGAAAAAATTAATTAAAATTAACTTAGATTTTCGATAATTACTTAAAATTCTTATAAAACAGTCTGGCAAAATATTTAGTCAAAATAAAATCTCCTAAAGTAGTTAAATTAATAAAATATAAAGCTAAAGTTTCTTCCAGGTGTATGACTAATCTAATAGTTGCCATCTTTAAACTTCTTTTGCTATAAAAATATCTAGGAAAATATCTCCTAAAATATAATAAAGAGATATGAAAAATATAAAGCTAAACTATTTTTCATCGTGAAAGCAATTTAATAGTACATTAGTTTTTTTTGTATCGGATTTTTTTTAATTGGAAACATTGTTAAAATAAATATTTATATTATCAATTAATAACTATTGCCGCTTAGCAAAATAATCAATTTGATATTGTCAACTCATAGAATTATTTATTCTTATACTAATTAAATTAAATGTTGTACATACATCAATGCATGAAAATTGGATCAAATAGAGGTCATTCAACCTTCATTTAATGTTATATATTATATCAACAGGTTTGTTCTTTCTTCTCCATTTTTTGTAAAAGCCTCTCACTTAAAAATAAATCTGACCTTGCAGAACCGTGGCAACAAAAAAGAAATGAGGTGGTTGAATAGGCACAAACCAATAAAGATAACTAACTTGAATAGTATATACATCATGTTTTTTATCATCTCTATAATGAATACAGATCTGAAGAGACAATGGGGATTATTCATTCGTATTATTGAAATTCATTTCAACATATTATGAAACGAATGAAATTAATGCTATATTTTGCAACTTCTTTTCTATAATTTAAAGGATATCTATCATCTATATAATAAAAAAACTCATTATTGACATATGTTATCATATTCTTAACTTAAGCTCATTATCATATTACTAGTAAATGAGTTATGATGTTACAATTCATAAAGAAATATTTTGATATTCTATCTGACTTAAAAATAAAATTACTGAATAGAGCTAAAAATAATAATATCATATCCATTATATGATATATATTTTTATTATTATTACAACTATATATTAATATTTTTTATATTTTTATTTATGAATTTATTCAAATACAAACAAAGTAGGGAGTTGTCTAAATGAGTAACATCTTTGAGAATCAATTTTATCATGATAATAAAAGAGATACATTTGTCTAAAAGAATAAAATTAGCAGCCTACCCCTACAATTGTGCGGATGATATGTGTATTCTTAGCAATGTGAATGTACGTATAACTATGTGTTTTAACCATTAAAATTTACGAGTCATGTTTGTTCTTAACAACATGAATGCACGAGTAACATGTATGTTCTTTGTCATGTGAATACACATATAATATATATATATTCTTAATCATGCAGCAAAAAATACGGCTCGTGCAGATGCACCGGTAACTTGCTAGTTAGAATCAAGACAATAGATAAACCAACTTTCCTATTTATATCTGTATATATAATGAAACGAATGAAATTCTTTCAATATTTTACAACTTTTTATAATTGAAAGGATATTAAAATAAAAATATTTGTTAGCAATAGATAAACTAATTGTGGCGCCTATATAATACATCCTTTATGCATGGCAAACACCACCTTCAAATCAAAATGAAAGTTTCGAAGGCTTACTTGGTTTTTCTTTGCTCTTCGTTATTCCTTTGCTCTGCTTTTAGTGAGCTTCTCACAAGTTATGATATCAAAAGAATAGTTCAGTCAGGTGTGAACTCAAAAGAGTCACACGATCCACCACATATCTTTATTCCGAAAGGCTTAAACTATGTGATTGAGAGGCTTGTTCCTTCAGGTCCAAATGGAGAACAATCACCTGACCCACCACATCCTTTTGTTCCCAAGGATCATGAAGTAAACTATCACATCAATAGGCTTGTTCCTTCAGGTCCAAATGGAGAACAATCACCTGACCCACCACACCCTTTTGTTCCCAATGATCATGAAGTAAACTATCATACCAAGAGGCTTGTTCCTTCAGGTCCAAATGGAGAACAATCACCTGACCCACCACACCCTTTTGTTCCCAAGGATCATGAAGTAAACTATCATATCAAGAGGCTTGTTCCTTCAGGTCCAAATGGAGAACAATCACCTGACCCACCACACCCTTTTGTTCCCAAGGATCATGAAGTAAACTATCATATCAAGAGGCTTGTTCCTTCAGGTCCAAATGGAGAACAATCACCTGACCCACCACACCCTTTTGTTCCCAAGGATCATGAAGTAAACTATCATATCAAGAGGCTTGTTCCTTCAGGTCCAAATGGAGAACAATCACCTGACCCACCACACCCTTTTGTTCCCAAGGATCATGAAGTAAACTATCATATCAAGAGGCTTGTTCCTTCAGGTCCAAATGGAGAACAATCACCTGACCCACCACACCCTTTTGTTCCCAAGGATCATGAAGTAAACTATCATATCAAGAGGCTTGTTCCTTCAGGTCCAAATGGAGAACAATCACCTGACCCACCACACCCTTTTGTTCCCAAGGATCATGAAGTAAACTATCATATCAAGAGGCTTGTTCCTTCAGGTCCAAATGGAGAACAATCACCTGACCCACCACACCCTTTTGTTCCCAAGGATCATGAAGTAAACTATCATATCAAGAGGCTTGTTCCTTCAGGTCCAAATGGAGAACAATCACCTGACCCACCACACCCTTTTGTTCCCAAGGATCATGAAGTAAACTATCATATCAAGAGGCTTGTTCCTTCAGGTCCAAATGGAGAACAATCACCTGACCCACCACACCCTTTTGTTCCCAAGGATCATGAAGTAAACTATCATATCAAGAGGCTTGTTCCTTCAGGTCCAAATGGAGAACAATCACCTGACCCACCACACCCTTTTGTTCCCAAGGATCATGAAGTAAACTATCATATCAAGAGGCTTGTTCCTTCAGGTCCAAATGGAGAACAATCACCTGACCCACCACACCCTTTTGTTCCCAAGGATCATGAAGTAAACTATCATATCAAGAGGCTTGTTCCTTCAGGTCCAAATGGAGAACAATCACCTGACCCACCACACCCTTTTGTTCCCAAGGATCATGAAGTAAACTATCATATCAAGAGGCTTGTTCCTTCAGGTCCAAATGGAGAACAATCACCTGACCCACCACACCCTTTTGTTCCCAAGGATCATGAAGTAAACTATCATATCAAGAGGCTTGTTCCTTCAGGTCCAAATGGAGAACAATCACCTGACCCACCACACCCTTTTGTTCCCAAGGATCATGAAGTAAACTATCATATCAAGAGGCTTGTTCCTTCAGGTCCAAATGGAGAACAATCACCTGACCCACCACACCCTTTTGTTCCCAAGGATCATGAAGTAAACTATCATATCAAGAGGCTTGTTCCTTCAGGTCCAAATGGAGAACAATCACCTGACCCACCACACCCTTTTGTTCCCAAGGATCATGAAGTAAACTATCATATCAAGAGGCTTGTTCCTTCAGGTCCAAATGGAGAACAATCACCTGACCCACCACACCCTTTTGTTCCCAAGGATCATGAAGTAAACTATCATATCAAGAGGCTTGTTCCTTCAGGTCCAAATGGAGAACAATCACCTGACCCACCACACCCTTTTGTTCCCAAGGATCATGAAGTAAACTATCATATCAAGAGGCTTGTTCCTTCAGGTCCAAATGGAGAACAATCACCTGACCCACCACACCCTTTTGTTCCCAAGGATCATGAAGTAAACTATCATATCAAGAGGCTTGTTCCTTCAGGTCCAAATGGAGAACAATCACCTGACCCACCACACCCTTTTGTTCCCAAGGATCATGAAGTAAACTATCATATCAAGAGGCTTGTTCCTTCAGGTCCAAATGGAGAACAATCACCTGACCCACCACACCCTTTTGTTCCCAAGGATCATGAAGTAAACTATCATATCAAGAGGCTTGTTCCTTCAGGTCCAAATGGAGAACAATCACCTGACCCACCACACCCTTTTGTTCCCAAGGATCATGAAGTAAACTATCATATCAAGAGGCTTGTTCCTTCAGGTCCAAATGGAGAACAATCACCTGACCCACCACACCCTTTTGTTCCCAAGGATCATGAAGTAAACTATCATATCAAGAGGCTTGTTCCTTCAGGTCCAAATGGAGAACAATCACCTGACCCACCACACCCTTTTGTTCCCAAGGATCATGAAGTAAACTATCATATCAAGAGGCTTGTTCCTTCAGGTCCAAATGGAGAACAATCACCTGACCCACCACACCCTTTTGTTCCCAAGGATCATGAAGTAAACTATCATATCAAGAGGCTTGTTCCTTCAGGTCCAAATGGAGAACAATCACCTGACCCACCACACTCTTTTGTTCCCAAGGATCATGAAGTAAACTATCATATCAAGAGGCTTGTTCCTTCAGGTCCAAATCGAGAACAATCACCTCACCCACAACACGCTTTTGTTCCAAAATTTTATGGTTTAAAACATGAAATTAAGAGGCTTGTTCCTTCGGGTCCCAATCAAGAAGTGTAACTTAATCCACCATCTATTTTTTAAAATATCTTGCTTCAATAATGATGGATGGAGACATGTTAATTTAGTTGAAGTTCATGATGTCTCTTTTAATTGATCAGTTTTTTTTTTTTTGGATTTTTTAATTAGAAGCAATATTAAAATAAATATTTATATTATCAATTAATTACTATTGCCGCTTAGCAAAAAAATCAATTAGATATTGTCAAATCATAGAATTATTTATTCTTATACTAATTAAGTTAAATGTTGTACATACATCAAGGCATGAAAATTGGACCAAATAGAAGGTCATTCGACCTTCATTTAATGTTATATATTATATCAAGAGGCTTGTTTTTTAGGGTCAAAATCAACAATAATCATCACCTAATCCAACTCACGCCTTTATTCTCTTGGATTATGGAGTAAACTATCATATCAAGATGCTAGTTCCTTCTTCTCCATTTTTTGTAAAAGCCTATCACTTAACAATAAACCTGACCCTGCAGAATCATGGTAGTAAAAAAGAAATGAGGTGGTTGAATAGGAACAAACGAATAAAGATAACTAACTTGAATAGTATATACATCATGATTTTTTATCATCTCTCTAATGAATACACATTTGAAGAAGAAGAAGAAAGGAAAAATCAGAAGTTAAAATAAATGAAAATGTGAAAATGAAAAGGGAATATGTAAATACCCATTATATTCGTGACTTTGAATACTCATTTTTGTTTGGCCCATAAAATATCCAAAACCAATGTTTTTACTATGATAATAATTTCTATAAAAAAAATTATTTGCTTATAAAGCTATAGGTGCAAAAGCACACCAAATTTCATTAAAAAAAACACAAGAGTTATAGGTTGAATCGCAAGTACACGATTATGTCGTCAAGTAATAAAATATTGATTTCACAAGGATAGCAAAATTCCTTTAATTAGTTTAATTAATGTATATTTAACTCAAATAAAGATTAAAAGTGAATTGAGAATAATTGAATAATTAACAATAATAATTGTGAAAATAGTATAAAATGATTAAAATCCATATTAAGAAGAGTTCTCAAGATAAGAGTTACCGCATTTACATTCGCAAATTCTTGTTTTTGCTCCTTTTCACGATCTTTAAGTTGTGAGGATGAATTACTCTTTGATATGTGTCACTCTCTTTTGAGCTCTAACACGTGTACTCAGTTGAAGTCACACATACTCTCGTGGTATAGTTGTCAATCGAGTCATTTACTCGGATATTTCTATCCAATCCTTTTGTATCAATCCAAGGTGAATTCCAGAAACTCTCGAGAATACTAAGACTAATCGTGTGACTTAGGATCCTAGTTTGATTAACTGAATGGTTGGATAGTCGGGTTTATATATTGGTTCTTCCCCAATGTATCTAAGAGGTGTAATTTTTTGGACGAACAACTCACACGAATAAAACTCAGTTTAATTAATCAAATCGCATCACTCAATAAAATAGGATTAGAAACAAGTGTTTATTGATTGTAAAAGGGCATGAACTCAATCCTAAAAACAAAAGGGAATTACACACTCATGATGGAGATGAGAATATCAAATTTTATATTAGAGAATAACAATATAAAAATGTGTTCAATCACTGAGGGAGAACTCTCATTTATCCTAATTAAAAGAGATTAGGTTAAGCCCAACAAAACAAATATGAAAATCTGAAATTTATACCGAATTTGCCTTTTACGGTCTGGTCATGGATCATGGTCTCCAAAAGGTTGTCTTATGCATCTAGACGATCCACAACCGTGGGAAGTGGACATTTCCTAGGTACACGACCTGTGGGTGGAGGACACAAACTAGCACACGACCCAAGGCTCCAAATCAGTGATAAATGACTGTGGGGTGTGGAACACGACCATTGGCTCAAGCATGGCTTAGGTGCGTGTGGTGCATTCACTTCAAGTTGCGTCCCTTTGATCCATGCTCCAAGGCGACTTCTTTTGGCCCTTCAATTGGTCTTCGCATTGCCTCATGATAGGGAAAATTTTAAGTGCATGGTCGTGTCGTCAAGTAATAAAATATTGAATCACGAGGATTGGAAAATTCTTTTAGTTGTAACAACTAATTTATACTTAACTCAAATATGAATTAAAAGTGAATTTGAAGCAATTGATTAATTAACAAGAATAATTATGAAAATAGTAAAAAATGATTGAAATCTAATTTAGGAAGAGTTCCTAGGATAAGAGTTATCGCATTTACACTCACAAATACTTGTTTTGCTCTTTCATGAGCTTTAAGTTGTGAGAATGAATTGATCTTTAATATGTGTCATTCTCTCTCGAGCTCTAACAAATTTACTCAATTGAAGTCACTGCTCCATGTCCCCTCCTGGGATATCGAGAATTGGTAGCTCTGAATCCTAGCGGTACAGTCCATGTGAACCTGAACCGAAGACAAGTAGAAAGAAAAAGGAGTAAGGCGTCTAATGAATGTTATTCATTGACGACATGAAATTACACAAAATATCACATTCAGACGTGCACACATAATATACACAATATATATCTCATACATAAATGAACAATAATGAATGATGTTATAACTTAGATCATGAGGATTAATATCCACGATCTCAATGTATGAATGTTATGCTTATTTCATTCATCCTTATAGCAATATTCTCCTAATAAACTATTTGGAAATAACCAAGAGGGTCTCATAACAAGCCGATTTGAATTCACCAAAAATTATTTCTCAACAGGATATATGATCGATTTGTTCCAAAGAACTGTCCATTTCAAGACTGTATCGTATCAAATACTTTATGGGCATCCCTCTCATTGATCTTGATTGCAAATAGGAGTTGTCAAAGATCGTCTATTTTGAATTGTGAGAACTTTCCAATTCAACAGAATACCTCATCCAGGAATACAAGAGACTCGTTTCACCTAGACTCGCCCTCAAGACTTTGTTGATGAATCACTACCATCGACGTCCCTCTCAACATCGTGGGGCTCGTTCGTCTCCCGTAATTTTCCTCTCCACTACTTCGTTATTCATAATGAGTATGCATACTAACCGAGGTTAGCCGATTAAATCTTTTAATCATTTTTTAATATCGATCGGCCCATCCTAAGATATCTCCCAAATGAATGCTTCTTGTGGGAACTGATCTTACGTTATCATGTAAGAGAGGAATAACACCCCTACCACTATGAACCCTCGCTGAAATATCCTGGATGACGACATGGTCAAGCTTCTTACGGTCAGACGACCTCGCTGCGTGGTATCATGTAATCCTATTTAGGCATCGCCTTGCTCAGGACGTCATTGTCGGGATCCTTGCCCGAATAAGGCACAAGATCAAAAATAACTACATAAGTTTGTTTATTTCGGCATCAGGATCATCGTTCGATCCACAATCTTTCCCAATTATTAAATATATTTCTCACCCAAGTTAGAGTTATTATCTAAGTAATCAACCTATCAACAACAATAAAAAACATGGCATGCCTCTCACCCAAGCAAAAGAGTGTCACTCAAGCGACGATTTCATCAAAACATACTCAATTCTCTGTCTGGCTCTCGCCCAAACGAGAGAGAGAGAGCCTGTCGCTCAAGTAAAAAATCCACCAAACACTGGTCAAAATCACCCTCTAGGTCTTGCTTGGGCGAGATACTATCGTCCGGGCAACCTGAATTGCCCAGAATAGGTGAAACGCACTGTCCGGCACTCGCCCAGGCGAGAAACATTCGCTCAAGCGAGAGTGGATCGCCCAGGTGAGGGGTATCTAGTAGCATGGACTACTTCCTCGCCCTTTTGGGCTACCGGATCAAAAATCTCTGTTGTTTTCGATCCCTACATGTTTTAGTTTCTCGAGTGATGTTCCTTCATGGATAACTACCACAATACTTGATATTTTAATCTATCCTAGAGCGTACAGCTTAAGAAATCATTCATACTTAATCCAGACACGTAATCATTTGGTTAAGTACGAGTTTCTAACAAAAACAAATATAAATCCCAACTTTTGAGGTAGTTAGGAGATCTGCGTGTCATATTCGGACACCACTAAGTCACGATGTATTCTCCCTCACCTTGGTTTGTAGCGCAGTTGATCTCCTTTACGTGAATAAGTAGGTTGTCCGACTTCGAACACCTCGAAACTAAACACAAAAACCAATAAGTGATTTGCAAGTTAGATCGTTTACTTGTTAACTCTAAGGTAAAGACATCATTGTAATTTATTTTAAGAACATCCGAGACTTTCCTCCATCCGGTCCAAAATTCATATTCTTGAACCATCATTTATACTCGAAAGTCTCGTTCATGATTCCTATCGTGTTCATGATCATTTCAACACCTTCTTTACAAAGGTTGATCTCATGCTCAAAACGACATTCTAAATCAAAATAGCCTTGATTTCATCATCATCTCCATTCATAAAAATCAACAACATGCATATTTTCAAACAGTAAAACAGCCCCATGAGCAACAAGATTTCATGGTTTCAAAACAATAATTTTCTAAATTCACGAAAACCTATTTTTCGAGTTCTTGAGTATAGCAAGAGTTGGGAAAATTATTAGAAAATTTCGACGGTTGAAAACGTTTGTAACATGCGTATAAACATCATATTAAAATATCGTAAACAACTAACGGTTAAATTTCCAAGAAATGAAGAACAAAAGATGAAAGCTTACCTTGGAGTTATTGAGAAAATCTGAATGAAGAAGAGAAAGAATGAAATGTCAAGGGTTTTCCAAGTGATATGGGCTCTTTTAAGGCAATGAATCAGATTTGAGAAGGGCAAACCAAAGGTTTTCAAAGAGTAATGGTGTAATGGGTAGATGAAGGATTTAAGGGATTTTTGTGTAAGAGATGAATATTTTTGCTTGCTTTCCAAGCAAGTTTCACTCATAAAAATGAAGTGACCTCTTCGGAAAAATATTCGCAGTTAAACTATGCACGAGTATTGTCGGTTAATACTTGCCTGGATATTAAAATCTTTCGATTTCGGTTGACACTTAAAATTTCGAAATACCGAATTCTGAGTGAAAAATATTTAGAAATGCATCATGGAAAAACTTGATGTCTATCTTGACTCGAAATAATATTTCAAAGCCAATGGTGCAATCGGAATTCGATCGCGAGCTACGGAACTCAAAAACACGTTATTGTTAATACTCAACTACGGTTTAGTCTAAATCATAAAATTTTGAAAATTTACCATAAAATGGGAATTCACAAAACAAGACTAACACTCAACTACGATTTAGTCTAAATCATTACCGATTAATTTCTAAAATATTTTTTTAAATAAATAATTACTAAAATATACATAAAAAAACTCACGGTATTACACTAAGCTCAACAAAACAAATCTAAAATTATAAAAAAATATGAATAGAATCTGCTATCTGTGGTCATGGGTGTAGACATAGCCTAGCCGTGGATCGTGGCGCCTTCACTTCAAGATGATTCTCTTCGATCCAAGCTCCAAAGCGACTTCCTTTGGCCCTTCAATTGGATTTCGCATAGCCTCAAAACTGAATTCCATCTTCTTGCATCCAATCTCTCTACTCTTTTTTGTTTCAATCCGTCCAACATGCACAATATAACCAAAAACACCCACTCAACCCGAAAAAGAAAAATATGAGCTAAAAACAATCCTAAAGTCCTAATTATATCCAAAAATGCAAGTTATATGCAATGTAAATGTAACATAATTTCACACTCGTCAAACCCCTCAAGCTTATCTCTAGATTGTCCTCAAGCAAGTAACTTTCATAATCATGCATGAATGACAATATAGAAACCATGACCCAAAATAACAAGAAATCTCATGATAGTTTTGAAACAATTCAAACATCAAGATAAGACAAACATAAACAAATTTAATTCAAGCTTTGAATCGTAACAACTGCATGAATTAGAGTCACTCTTCTCTCATCACCCTCATGTGTTTAAAGGTCATAGTCTTTCGCTCAAAAACTTTTATGAAACTAAATTACCATGGGCTTGATTATAGACCAAATCGCCACTAAATGTAGGTCTAAGTAGTATTCAAATCATTACATAATAGACAGTGTGAACTGCATCAGCCCAGAAATATTTTGGAGCCTTGCTCTCATTTAGCATGGTCCTCGCGAGTTCCTCAAGAACTCTACTTTTCCTTTCAACAACTCCATTTTGTTGAGAGGTACGGGGAGCTGAGAACTGTTGCATGATGTCATGGTTATTACAAAACTTATTAAATTTATGATTTTCAAATTCTCTGCCATGGTTGGATCGTATGTAAATGATTTTCAGGTTATATTGGTTTTGAATTTGTTTGGCTAGACATTTAAAATATTTATATGCATCGATCTTTGATGCTAAAAACGAAGTTCATGTGAATCTAGAAAAATCATCAACAATTACCAAAGCATAATAACTTTCACCAAAACTCATAATTTGTGACTGTCCAAACAAGTCCATATGGAGAAGCTCCAAAGGTCTAGTAATGGATATTGTATTCTTTTTATTAAAGGAATTCTTTACTTGTTTACATTTTTGAAAAATATCACAAGAATCTTGAGTTTTAACGAGTTTTGGTATACCGATAACCAAATTATTTTTAGATAATTTTTCTAGATGTTTCACATGAATGTGAGTGACTCGTCTATGCCAAAGTCATATGTCATCTTCTTTTGAAATAAAACATTTTGAAAATAAGGAAGTGACATCCTCTAGATTAACCATATAAATATTATTTACATAATATCTCACAAACTTTATATTATTAGGTAATACGTCACGAATTATACAACAATCATAATCAAATCTATTTGACACCCCTTGCTTAAATAAGTGTTGGTAAAGGTTACATATCAACATCATTTATTACAATGTGTGTGTTAAAAGTCATATATTCAAAAAACGCTTGTTTTAGTAATCACGAATCTTTACAGATTTAAAACAAAACCTCACATACAATAATATACTTATTATTCAGTATTCTATTTCTCTTGCTCTTCTTCTCCTCTTAGTTTCTCTCTTCAAACAAGTTATTAGCTTTTGGTTTCTATTTTTGAGTACAAAGTGAACCATTATCTTATTTTACCTTATTTATTTTTCTTTGATTCATTATTGTTGATTGTATTTACACCTACATTAACTGCTTATTTTATAATATAAGAAATGTTAAGGTTGAAGCTAGGTGGAGATGTTGGTGATTTGTCAAACTTGAAATCTATATATGTATTTCGTGCATTTGACTATTTTTTCATTCATATTTTCTATGTAAATTTTAATTTGATTCTTATTATGTTGAATCTAAACTATGTATTTTTGTCTTCTTATTTCTTCAGTTAAGGGAGATAAGAAATTCGTAGATTTGTCCTTTACATTTTCATCACCTTCGTCTCTTTCATTACTACATATAATCAGTTCATGTAATAGTTTATGAATTTGGGTTTTTAGAATGATGTTTATAGTGTCAAATTTCTGATAAATATGGTGGAATTGAACATGTTTGTTATGTATTTGATATAATGTCTGAGAGAGATTTTACCTTATTTAAAAGTAAACATTTAACGGCGCTTGCTTCAGTAAGTGCCGTTAAATTTTTATTTTCTATAGTACTTTAAAAGCACTGTTGAATATACTCATATATTCTACTACACTCACATAGACAACGCTTAGACTATTGAATGACAATTTTAAACGTTATTGTTTTGCTATTGTGGCATAACAACAGTGGAATTTCAACAACAACAAAAATATTTGATTCAAATAAGATTATAAAAAGGATGGTGATTTGCTTATGATTTGTTTTGCTAATGATATATAGCATCAATAATCCAAGATAAATAGGTATACTTCGTCATACTTAATGCCAATGGTGAGCATGAAAAGGTTATTAATCAGATTTCAATATTATTTATCAATACAACTTTAGATTCACTTATTCAATATAATGACTCACCTTTACTTGTCAATGGTTCTTGCGTTAAGAAAGTATACAGTAAAAATAAAAACTTCATGTGCATGACTTCATAAAAATAAAAACATCTTATCGGTATAGAAGAGTAAACTATATTACTTTATTTTCTTCCTTGTAAAACCAGTGTGTAATTATCCAAGTGAAGAATAACCTAAGCATTATATATGTATCAGATTCAATACTGAAATTATATAAATATATATATATTACTATTATTATTGGAGATAGTTGTTGTTTAAACTTTGAGTCCACCTATTAAGTTGGATAACTCTTACCAGTATACATGATCAATGATACTTAATAGCATTATGTTTACTCTTTTTATGGAAAATGCTGACTCAAGTGTCACTGAGTCAATCACCCTAGCTAACAAAATAATAAGAACCATTCCTCTACTATCCCATTAAAATTTGAAAAATATTTCTCTCGATTCTTGGACTCTCCAATATTAAAATATGAGGAGATGTAATTTTTTTTAAATTTTCATTTGTTTAATTTAAAAATAAATTGATCCGAACCTTTAATTTGTTTTGCAGGCCACATGTTAGGATTTAAATTTAATATTGAACTATTCGGTACCGAAGATGAACCATGTCCTTAAAAATTGCATGATAAGTATGCTAAACCTAGGCTCAAAAGTTCTCTTATGACTTTTTTTGTTGAATAATGGGGCAATGATCCAAAAATCGATTATCCTAAGCTGAGTTTGAGTGAAAACAAATGAGGGCCTAAACCCATGATAACCAACACTCGCTTTTCCAGCCATCGGCTTCACTCGACCTTCATATTTTTATATATAAGCAATTTAACATAAGAAATATGTAGGAATTGGAGTGGATTTAAGTTTATCCAATTCTAAACTCAAAATATAAAACCTGAACTCAAATTTAAACCCAAATTCAATGAAATTAAAATTAATAATATTATCTCTGAATCCATCAAGTTTTGGGTAATCCAAACTTGACGAAGAACCTAAAAAAAATATTTCAATATGTATATAGTGTGTAATATATTAAAATAGCTTTTAGTAAATCCTTTTATATAATAGGAACAGTTTATTTTTATTCTATAATAACTTATGTAATGTCAGTAACAAGTTGTAAAGTTTTTTATATAATGACAACACTATGGAAACAACTTTTATATTAGAAAAACAGTTTTCTATATGAGTTTAAAATCTATGCACTGATATTGTAAAGTTTTTTACACTGTCAGCATATCATCCACAATTGTTTTGTATTAATTTTGTTTGAGAGTCAACTGTGGTTAATAAATCAATGGTGAATGATTGATTAACATTATAAAAAACATTTACACTGTCGGTGTATACATATTAAACCCTTTATATATACTAACAACACTATATTTAATAGGTTCTGGGTAGGACAGTTAATCAAACCCAAATACAAAAATTGGGGTTGGGTTTTACCTGAACCCAATCACAATAGGTTTTTTTTCATTAAATTCATTTTGGTTTAATTTTTGTTATCATCACTAGAAATATATGGGTACTTTTTTTTATAACAAACAATATATTTATCAGCATATGAATAAAGAATTAATTTTATTACCCTATGAATAAAGAATGAATGGTGAGTGTTTTCCCTCTTAACAAAATAGTTCACAAAAATTGAATATTTGAGATTTGGATATTAACTATACCAAATTCGAACTCAAAAATTGGAATCGGATTTTACTTGAACCTGAACACAATTATGAGATCATTATAATTTTATTTTATTTTTCTATATATCAATATTATTATATGTTTTTTAACTCTGAAATTTATTTATTAAATTCTTCTCAATTAATTTGTATTTTAATGATAATTTCTTCTAACAACTAACGTTAGCTAAAATACTACTCTTGTAAGTCTATATGATGGTGGTGGTTTCTATTAATAATTTAGTATTATATTTATGCAATAACTAATTTTGTTGGAAAATTAGGAAGAAAAGTAGTTCATGATAATTAATTACAAAGATATAAAATTTTAGGTTTTTATTGGCTTTTCCCTTAAATAGATAATCATTTGAGCATTATTCTAACAATTCCACTACTTTTCTTTTAATATTATTTCATATAAAATTAATTTTATATGATTATACAATTTTCATAATTTTATATTAAGTTATTGTATTTATTATACATAATTAGTAATTTATTAAATTTATACCTAATAAAAATCGAAAAAGGTTCCCTTTATTGCGTCATAGAAATGCCCTCTTTTTTGCATACTATTCCGAAATGCAGTGGATTTTAATTTTTATTCAATATTTTATTGTTTTGGTTAGTATTTTAATTTAAATTATAATTAGCATTATATAAATAATTATTTCACAAGATTAAACAATAATAGATAATATTGTCCTTTTTACCGCTAATATTGTATATACTAGTTTTTATTTACTTTATTCTATGTAAATTAAAAATATAATTAAGCAAATCAAAATAGCTATATCTTTCTTCTTTTTCTTATCCTCTTTTGTAATTTTTATTATATAAATTTTACTTTCAAGAAAAATATCTATCAACTAAATTTTATACCTTTTAAAAGTAAAAAATAAATCTTACTTTCTATGAATTTAAACATAAAATATAATTTAATTAAAATATAATTATGGAAATAAATGTCAGACCAACAAACATTCTGAAAAAGTAATATATATATATATATATATATATAAAGCCTTTTATCTTATTCAATGTAGATACCTGTTTCAATTAATATAAAAACTTAAGTTTAGAGACATGTTAATAATTTGTTTATATATACATATCACTTATATTAGAACAATAGGACATTATATAATCCATGTAATTAATAGGGAATGTAATTTTTGGAACTAATGTTTAGAAGAGGTGTAGATTGTTCCTCAAGGTGTGTGCAAATTTGTCTTCATGATATTTTGCATATGGTTAAAAAGATTTGTGCTTAAGTTTCTCTTGATTGGGTCGTCAATATCAAGCATGTGGCTCGTGAAGTGGACAATGTGCTAGATACTTACTCGCATTCTTATAATAAGAATAATAAAAAAATTGACCGATTTCTCCTTATTTTGAATATCTCTATCAGTTGGCACATATTATTTCATAAAACATGTATGAATATCTCAATATCTTTATAAATCATTTTTTGTTACACATAATTTTTTTTTCAAAAATAGAAATTTCATTAATATGATTCCCTAAATAAAGTTTACCTTCTGGGCACCTCAAAAAATATCTTCTACCCTCTCTTTGCACCAACCTTTTTAACTTGTTTATTTTAAATAATGATTCTTTTTAAGAAAAAAAATGGTGACAGAAATAACCCCCGCAGTTCCCAAGAGCCAAGTAGTTTGGTTGTCCCTCTTTCTCATAAGGTTATCAACCAAATTCATTTTGAAGTAACTGTATGAATATTTTTTTAAAAAGAGCAATATTAGGATTTTGTTCCATTTTAAATTTAAACATTTTGAATTAGTACTTATTCTTTTACACTATGTTATGGTATTAATTTGGTTTTGTATTTGGTTAATTTCTTCTTATTAATATTCATGACACAGAACTTGATGTGAAATATATTTTTGTTACAATGCTTGGAACTTTGAGAAATTGGTCAATGAGATCTCCCTTGAGGTCAAGACCTTACTCAATAACCAGCAATTCCACTTACACCCTCATTGCAAAAGATGGATATAAGTGGCTCACAAAAGGATCTAAATTAACCTTGATGAGGACCAAGGTGCTTGTCATTGGATTTGGAACCATTTTGCACTGCCTTCGTGATTGCACAAAATCTATGCAACTCTCAAAGGAAATGAGATTCACCACCACTACTTTCTTCCAAACTCAAAACCCAAGTGAGTTTTATCTTTTATCGTAAGAACTCAAACAAGTTATTGTAACACCCTAGTCCCCAGCCGTGATAGCGACTCATGATAATAATGATTATTTGTTATTGAGGTCATGAGTTCAAGTAGTGAAAGACTCTCTTCCTAGAGAATAAAATATTGCAAAATATTTTTAAGCTTGTGGTTAACACGCTCAATATATTCATGGGCTGAGGAGTTGCATGTCAGAACCAAGGTGGTAATTACAACTGTCGCAGAACTAAGGTAGTAATTCATTCTGCAACGGCCATAATTCACATCACATCGGTTACAATAACCATAATCACAGTAATTATAACTATTATTACAATTGTGACCACAATTTAAAACACAAAACTATTTGATGTGGGGGCACTGTCTCTATGTAACTTGGGATCTAGGCTCACTATAGTCAAGGACAGTGCCACACACAGGCCAAGGTGTGAATATGCACACTGTGGAAATAAACTTGTATGAATTATCACCCTTAATATTTTTAGGTTATTTATAATTATATCATTATCACTGTTTTATCATATTCTGATATATTATGAACAACCAATATTATTAAATTTGGATTGGTCATTCACTCGGTCCGTTTATTAGTTATTAGATCAATGATTAGATTAGCAAGTCACTATTTACACCAATTAAATCGATTTATATTAAAATAACTAAAAAGTTTATAACAATAACTAATATTAGTATTAGAAAAATATCCAATTAATCAATCAATAAAGAAGATTTTACTAAGACAAAATGTGAAAAATAATTTGAAAAAGTCATCAAACAATGTAGGTTTTTCATTTTAATCACAACAAAAGCCAACAACTAAGTTTAAAACTTAATAAAAAACTATGAGCATTTTTTTCTTCCAAGACGACATTGTCTTGATTTAATCAGTTCAATAGATCGATTTACCATTTTTATTCTTAAAATAATCAAGTCAAACCAATTCATACCGATTATGGTTCATTGTTAGTTGGATGAGCAACTATAACCAATTAAGTGTTTATTATGGGTCAGATTGGTCGGTCCAAGTTAAGTTTAATTACACTACACTCAATGCAACTTGCACCCCATGTATGTAGGTCTTGAATCTATCATTGGTCTATAGTGACTCTCTTTATGCTTTGTCTTTGGTCCAAAATCATCATATATATCATCATCACTGAACCATTGTCATCCTTGGCATTGGAGACTTGATAAATAAGGAATCAGACTTGATGAATTGCATACTATACCCGACGATATCCGATACATGTATTATGATGCCATTGGATTTTGATATGGTAAAGCTTAGTTTTTGTCTTTTTATTCGATCATTACAAAAAAAATATTACTTATTAAAATTTTATTAATTTGCAATCAGAATTTGTTGTTTATTGCTTTTGTATGTAGGAACAATGGAACACTAATTGTTTTTAAGATGTAGAGATTATGGGAGTATATTTTTCCTGTACCAATCAAATATATATTTTATAACAATTTGAAATCATGCTCAAATAACAAGCCACCTACCCTGTAGGCATTGTTGCTATAGTAGTATTTAATTTTAAATATTTTATTAATTTTCTATTAAAGTAATATTATTAGTTTATTACTTTATATATTGTCTATTATTTTTGGGAGGTTATATTATTTATTGTTAACTTAAAATTGAAAAGATAAAATTCAATTTAAATATATAAGCTAAAAAAATTATAACTTAATATCAATTTACTCATACAGTGTAAAAAACAGTCTTTAAAAAAGAATGCATAGTTAAAATTCAAATATTTAAAATATTAGTTAATTCAAAATTATGTTTTATATAGCTAAATATTTAGGTGTTTCTTTTTAACCACAAAGAGACAAATATGTCCGAGTATAATACAAACATTCTATAAAGGACAAAACCCTCAATACCAAGTATTTAACGTGTTGCTTTATAAAATATTAATTAAAGTTTAAGTTAATCAAATTGCCAATATCGAGGCAAATTGTAGATATAATAATATCCAAATAAATAAAATTTATACTTTGGTAACTACTCACTCGGTTTGGCCTCACCTTTTAACTTAGGAGGACTTAAACTTACATACTCATTCAACTCGACCTAATCATGATCAGGCCTGAATAGGGACAAGTCTAAGTTGAATTTGAGTTCAAAAATTAGACTTAAACAATATTTAAGGTCTAGTATGAGACAAGCCTGACTTGACATGACCCATTCCATCTCAATTATTATATTTGTATGTGTCTCTAAACAATTGTGCATAAATTAATAACACCTCTTTGATTAAAAGTATAATTGATTGTCTAAGTTTTCAACATATATATATATATATATATATATATATATGATTAATAGTATATAATTTCATATGTTAAATTATATATTCATAATAATTAGTAATATTGCGAAGACTTTATCTAAATGAGATATGCATTATATTTAAATCGACGTAGGGTTTGGTAAAAATGTTGTCCTACTTTATATTTGCAATCGAATTAGCTTAGGGTTTATGACCAAATTCAAAAAAATAACTCGACCAATATTTAAAATTGGATAAGAGATGAAACTTACCAGACTCATGCTCACCCCTAATTCAACCCATACTCTCTTGTCATGTTTGTATGTCCCTCTATTCATTTGAGTATAGATTAATTTCATATCTTTGGTCGAAAATATCATTGATTATCTAATTTTTTATCATATATACATGATTAATAATATATCTACATATATAATTTCATATGTCAAATTACATACCCATAATAATTAGTAATATTGCGAAGACTTTATCTAAACGAAATATACAATGTATTTAATCGGACCTAAGGTTAGATACAAAGACTAGTCAAATCCATATTTGTGATCAGATTAGCTTCGATACTTAACCAAATTAAAAAAATGATTCAACCAATATTACAATTCACCCATAATTCAATCCACGCTCTCCCTTTTCTTGAGCATTTTGATTTTTTGTACAAGTCTAGTTATAAAATTATCACAAATAAATCCTCTCTCTCTCGTAAACACTCCTATCCGAAAGGGATTCCTTTCCGGTATTGAAAATGTAAGAGAGGTTATTTTTTTAAAATATTTAATTTAAAAAAAATAAAAATCTGTACCATTGAAATATTATTTTTGTCATATATTATAATATCTTAGGTATTCCTATCCTAGTCAAATCAGATTCAGTGCCTTTCCTTTCATTTAATTATTTTCTTCTTATTCTCTATTTCCCAAATGCCAATATCGTTTTCTATGTACCAACAAACCATAAACAAGCTATTTAATCTTCTTCAAATGTGACCTGACAAACAAAGATTATGGCTCTAATGGCTTCTTCAAGAACCAAGCTAGTCACTATTATTACTGAAGCTTCTTCCAAATGGAGAAATTATTGTTCCTCTTATTCCACTACTGCTGATGCTACTATTGAACTAGATAGCTTCTTTGGATTGAAGGATTATGTTGATTATAGAAGATCCATTTATGGTGAAATTACACATAAGGCCCTTCTTGTTGATGTTGTTGGTACCCTTCTCATACCTTCTCAACCCACGGCTCAGGTACTTTGCTTCCATGCAATGCATGTTGAATTTCAGTATTTTGGGTCTCTTTGTTTTTTGCTTATATATGCTCGGAGTTGTTGGAAAGTAAGTCACACATCACTAGGGTGCGAGCGAGGGGTATCTTAAGATAAGTCTCAAATGGATTGAAATGTGGTCGAACCATAGAAACCAGATTCACTAGTTTGGCCGGTGGACTGCAAATGGGTACTAATTCGACTATTCTTTTATCAACTAATACGTCCTGATTCACGTATTCATACTCAGTCTCAAGCGAACCATCATCGAATATGTCATCTTCCTCATCCCGGGCTTCAAGCCATCATAGCTCCAACATTGCAATTCCAATTACATATGAGAATGAGGGTGATGGATAGGGGAGAAGAAGAAAAGGAAACCATAAAATTGGGCTTGTTTAAAAGTAAATGAAATTATTTAGTTAATTAGTCTTTATTTATTTTTAAAATATGATGTGTCAATTTCACTAGTAATAAAAAAAAAAGGGTAACAACCAAAATGTAAAGGGAAGTTAACTAGCGTAATATACTCCCTAGCATAGATGGGTAGCTTATTGCGTATTACGTACTCGTACCGAAGATTATTGTGTCTCACGTGACTAAGGGTCAAACCGTTGTTTATAAAGCTTAGACAACCCTCATCCTATGAGTCAGGGTTGAGTTAGATATTAGAGCCCAACTTCTGTTTCATTGTCATGGGCCAAAAGATGTCCTTTCATATTTTATTATTGTTAAAATTTGAATTTTTGACACCAAATTTATTAATCGAAGTTTTTCTAATTTGTTATAGATATATAGGGAGATTGGTGAGAAATATGGGGTGGAGTATTCGGAGGATGAGATATTGCATAGATATAGAAGAGCTTATAGTAAACCTTGGGGTAAATCTCGTCTCAGGTAACATTTAGTCCCTTTGCTTTTAATTATTTTATTAATATTCCCAACTATCTTTAAACTTGGTACTATTTCATATCTGTAAATGTGTGCCATATTAACTATAGCATTAAAATTTATTTAAAGGGTGACAATGACAACCTACAATGTTGATGTAGCATATATTGAATGGTACAGCTACAAGTAGTATCATAAAAGTACCATGGTTTGGTACATTACAGTTTGTTTGCGGGTTTGTTGGTGTAATTTGAGCAATATTTCTTCAAACCATGCAGTTATTAATTCATAAATCTTAATATGTTGTTATGTTTAATTAGCTCAGAATGAATGTTCTTCCTCAGCTGCGTACTTCTGAAAGGATCATGGTGTAATGTAAGCATTTTAATTAATGAACACATTTTGAGCACAAATCATCCGAGCCAGGGAACCGGAATAGCTACTTATCTTGGCACTTACTATTTTATTATCAAACTCCTGTGTTCTAGAAACAGAGACTATGGTTCAATGAAAGAACATGACAAGCAACATATGGTTTGCATACAGCTTTACATAGGCACATGTATGCACCTTTAAACATTAATGTTACCGGATCCGGATGTATGTTCTGTGTTATTTCTCTCTTAAGAACACCTTAGTAGTATCATAGTATGCACTGGCCTATAAGATGTTATTGTTTAAGTAAAATTTCGAACGAAATGTTTGTCATCCTTCTCAGAGCCTTTATATTAATTGCAACTAAATTGCAAAAAAGTAATTCCTTAAGCATATCTGTAAAACACTTACTGCTGTCATCTTTTGTAATATTCATAGATTCTTCGTTTTTTTGTACTTGCAGATATGTTAATGATGGCCGGCCCTTCTGGCAATATATAGTTAGTTATTCCACTGGCTGTTCAGATTCTCAGTATTTTGAAGAGGTTTATAACTACTATATAACAGACAAGGTCAGGGAACTTAAAGTTACATTTAAAAAAATGTACAATAATTCTTTGTTTTGTTTCATAATTTAGGTTGGGTTTTGATATTTTTGCCTGGCTATCATACATAGGCATGGCATCTCTGCGATCCGGAATCTGAAGAAGTGTTTAGAGCTCTTAGAGAATCAGGTGTCAAGTTGGCCATAGTGTCAAATTTTGACACTAGATTAAGGCCTCTCTTGCAGGCATTAAACTGTGATAATTGGTTTGATGCAGTAGCAGTATCAGCTGAGGTAAGAAAATTGCTCTTTTCTTTTTCTGCATTTTGTTCTATCAGTTTAGCTTATTAGAATTTCAGCTATCCTCCATTGATGTATGTAACTTGCTGTATTGATGTATTCATGTCAATGATGTCATTCACGATAAAGTACCATGAACATGATTTTTTTTTCTTTCAGAAATCTTACAGCAACATGCTAAGATTAAAAGAACAAATGCAAAATAAAAAGATAAAGATATTGAAAGCATAATATCTTTATTTGTATTGTAATTTATTGCTAAAATTTATCTTTCAAGTGTAGCATGTCTCTTTTTAGCAGTGGGCTCATCCCATGTGTTTTTCAAAATCACATTGGAGGGTAGAAGCAAATCAAGATGATTCTGGAGTAAATACTGCATAGAGCTCCCCCACATTGAACCAAACATGCTTACATTTGAAAGTAGTTGAAACAATGAATTTACAGAAAATTGCTCGGCCACCACTATAAGTATTCCATGAAAATATGGTAAACTGAAGTAAATTTGGTGAAAACATACAGGGAAATTTAATGGCTAAAAATAAGATAAGAACTT
This sequence comes from Lupinus angustifolius, assembly GCF_001865875.1. Taxonomy (NCBI): domain Eukaryota; kingdom Viridiplantae; phylum Streptophyta; class Magnoliopsida; order Fabales; family Fabaceae; genus Lupinus; species Lupinus angustifolius. The sequence continues at coordinate 2,721,806 of NC_032027.1, forward strand.
CTAGTTCTAAATGCATTGGCATTATAGCATGGATTTTGTGTTGCATGCTATATTGCCTATATCAAGTTTCAGGAATTGGCAATTATCCTCTGACATCCTCTTGACAATTGTTTAAATTGTTAAGTTCTTAGTTAAATCTTAGATGCATCTGAGTTCGCGTGCATTTGAGTCGAGCATGATGTTTATTGAAGTTTTGTAATTATATATTTTTCCTTTTTATTTAGTAAAGTTGATTGTCTTGTGACGTAGAGGTCATAGGTTCAAATCTTGTAAACAACCTCTTCACTTGTGAGAGTAAGACTGAATATATCAACTCTTCTTATACCCCACTAAGTAGGAGCCTCGTGCGCTGGGTCACCCTTATTTTTCTCTTACAATATGTGTATGTTCATGGTTGGTTATGCCTTTGCTAAATAGGTTGCAGCAGAGAAGCCAAATCCAACTATATTTCTTAAAGCATGTGACATGTTGGGTGTGAAACCTGAGGATGCTGTTCATGTCGGGGATGATCGTAGAAATGATATATGGGGTGCCAGAGATGCTGGATGTGATGCTTGGCTCTGGGGAAGTGATGTTCACTCCTTTAAAGAGGTATATTAAATTTTAACATCTTCATCTAATATCTTCATCTCTTTCTGAATTCAAAAGGAATTTTTATTGAAGAGAATAGAGGGTAAGTAGTCGAGTTCAACTAGGGGAGAATGAAAAGAATCAGGGAGCTTCGGTTGAATGGGGGATTTGATTCCCCACATGCCAATTTCTTATTCTCTATAGATTCCAAATTCCCAGTAGTTTTCCAAATGAGGAAAAGAAAAATCCTCTCAAACTAAAAGAAAGGGTTAAAATGGAGTTCTTTCAATGAGAAACTTTAACTTCTTTTAAGTCACACTGGAAAAGCATTAAGAAACTGCAAATACAATGTTATCCCCTAACTAATATAGGGAGAAAGAAACACTGCCATACATATTTTGCTGGTAAGGCATGCTATGTCTTGTTGTTGCCCTTCTTTTAATATATTTACTTATAAATTAAAAGAAGATTTATAAATTAAAATATGTAACCAGACATCAAAGTTTTTTAAGAAAAAAGGGCACTAAACCAAGGGAAAGATGAAGACTAGTGATGTTTATTACACACAACTGTTCAATTTAGGTATATCTACATGCAGTTTGTAACTTGGTGCACCCAACAAGTCCAAAAATGAACATCTTAACACTGATAAATGTTCTTATGTTTATAACTTTATATCAGCATTATTACTATGCTAAGTTGCTAACTGTTCATGATTTTGAAAAAAAAAATATTTCACTAGTTTTATTGAGGTTTCTGTGCATACACAAATGATTGACTACTTTGCTGATGCAGGTAGCTCAGAGGATTGGGGTTCAGGTCTGAAACATTATGTCTTTGCAATAAGTTGAAGATTTTGATGCATTTGTAGAGTCCTGGCTTTAGTTATTAAGTTGTATGTATGAAAGAGATTTGAGTCTGTATCTTGTAAAACCAGAATGTAAGGTTTAAGGTAGGAGCATATAATTTTCCAAATATCAGTGTATTCCAAAAAGCTTATGTTAAAATTAGGAGAGGATACTAAAAGAGAAAAAGGAATTTATATGAAACATTATATAAAAAACTCATCCCTATATTTTCATTATATCTCCAAGTGTATTGCTAAACTGAGTCTAAAAATATTGAGAAAAAAGGACAAAAACATTCCTATGTGAGAATTTAAATTTTCTATTTCCTTCATAAGATATACAGTAACACTTTTAGGAGGACATGTCATTTTTCCGGATACAGATTGGCTGTCCTAACTCTGCCCCTATTTCTTTAGTTGCAGAAAAGTTACACACTAACAATTTTATATTATTGAGTATAATATTATTTTCTAGAGACAAGGGGACATATGTTTTTTTGGGACATAAGATCTCAGTTCCATTTTATCACCCAGAGGATTGTGGTGCTTAGGATGAGGGTTACATGTTCCTAACGATGTCCTATTTCATATCTCAAGCCAATCAAAATGTGACTTTTTGTTATTTGTTGTTTTTAAAAATTTTATTTTATTCATGTGATAAAATATGATAGGCTTAAGACAGAGAATGAAATATGGTTGGAGACAGATGATCCTTGTGGGCGGTGCTTATACCAATAGTTATTAACATGATCTTCTCTTAATTTAGAGAATAGTAAAAGGACCCTAGTTTTGAGCATAATGGGTCATGCTATTTTTTTTCTTCATATAGAGCTTCGAGAGAGGTGACAAACCTCTCTTTGGACCGCTATTCAGATGGAACATAAACTCAGTGTCGTTGTCAAGTATTTTCAATTTCAAAATGTTCTATTTCAGGATTTGGTTTATTTCAATTTATATTCCAATACATTATTGCACTACTGAGCATTCACCAGAGATCTTAATATAACTGAAAATTTGGTTAATAAAATATTAAACAGTTATTAATAAGTATAAAAGGGTTATCTAAACCAAAATAACTTATTGAATATTAGTCTTTCCACTAAGAATTGTTATTATAAGTTATTTTCAAATGAATTTTGTTGGTTGTTTAGTAATTAATTGACTATTTGGGTAAAACGTTTGAATTGAAATTTCTAATCATTTTTATTATACACTTGACTAGAAAACACTAATTCACCTAGCTAAGATTCATTCACACAAGAAACCTCAAAATTACTAAAAATTAATGTCTTAGTCAATGTTTAGTAGCTCTTGCAATGAATTTCTCTAGTAACTTTACATATAAGATGAAGATTTATGATTCACAAAATATACCTCTATGTCTAGTAACTTTACACATAAGATGAAGATTTATGATTCACAAAACATACCTCTTTATGTGTATAGTATATGCATGCGAAATTGAGTTTTAATGCAATACCTTGAATATACTAATTACCAACGTATTGGTTATATTAGTAGCTTATCAAAATAATTCTATGTCCAACAACTAATTTAACAAGATGAAAATATATGAACCGCTAACATACCTCTATATTTGATAGTTTATTTAAACAAGTTTGGGAGTTATTTAGTTGAAGAATAACTTTGTGTTTAGTAACCAAAACAACAACATGCATGAAGTGACAAAATGATATAAATCTATGTCTAGAAATTAGACCAAATTGATGAATTGAATAAAGTCAGATTTACAACAAGAATTTCTCCAATATTTTCATCAACAATTCCTACAACAAGGTGATCAATCTTAAAGCAAGTAATAAGCACATACATAACACATAAGGATCAAAACATAAGGAATTAGTATAAAATCGAATCAATATGCACACATCAAGCTCATATTACATTCAATCTCAACAAGAAGAAAATTAGCTACTCATAAATGCAAAAGAGAGAAAATACAACTGATGAGTGAGAAATTACCACTTTAATGAGCATGGATTAGATCCTCTACACAACAACATGCATAAAGTAACAATTTGATATAAATATATATCTAACACTTATACCAATTGATGAGTTGAATAAAGTTAGAATTATAACAAGGATTTCTCCGAGAATTATTTTCAAAATTCATACAATCAAATGGTCAAACTCAAAGTAAGCATTAAGCGCACATATTCAACTCCAAAAATTCAAAACATAATGAATTAGCATAAAACCGAATCAATATGCATATATCAAGCTCATATTACATTCAATCGCAACAATAAAGAACTTAGCTACTCATGGTAACTAAATGCAACCAAAATTAAGAGAGAACACAACTCATAGATGATGAATTACCACTCAAATGAGCATGGACTAGCTCCTCTAGTGCTTACACCTTTCTTCCATAACTCCAAGGAAGCTAAACTCGCCTAAAAACTAAGAAATTGTTGTATTACAAGTGTATTGCTCGAAGTGTACTTAATAAACCTAAGTTAAATCCATTCAATAATGTCTGAAAACTGGCTTCCACCCTCAGCGCACTGCCTTACGCTAAGCACATCACTTCACCTAGCTAAGCTCCACTTTCCAGCGCACCACCTTTGTTAAGTGTCAAATTTGTCACATTTTATACACTCTTTTTACAACATTTTAACTACTTAATCAACTAAAATAAATGAAATTATATTAATACATGATTAAAACTTGTGTAAATGACCAAATCTAACCTCATTAGTGTTTTGTAGGTTTAATCCGGATCAATTTTGGCAAAAAAGATAAGTGCTGAACAAAAACAAGAATTCAACCATGACATGCCGGAGTAAAATCATGATAACTCATTCGTTCACTGTTGGATCAAACTGAAATTTTGATATGTTATTCCTAACTGACGGGGCTTCAATGTGAACGGTCGGATCTTCAAAATGAACAAAACTCATTGCACTAAGCGCAATTTGGTGCATTGAAAGGTCACTGTAGGCCAGTGGGAGGTGTGCTGAGCACATATGACAATATTAGAATACTATTTAAGGAGTTCCAACTTAAACCAAAGGACATACACTTTGTAATATTTATTTGTAATACTTCTTTTCTGAGTTTCTAAGGTAGTTTAGCTCATTTTAGTCATGAGATCAAGGTGTAAGTATTAGAGGAGTTAAAATACACTCATTTGTATATGGTTCTACCACCCCATGAGTTATGTTTTATCCATATCCTACTTACGCCTTGTGAGCATGAGTGGATAAAATCCTTATTGAGATTGAATGTAAAATGAGCTTCATGTATACACGTTTCTTCAACATTTATTCATGAAGTTTTGATTATATTTGAGTTTTGTATTTACTTTATGTTTGCTTTAAGTTTGATCACCTTATTGCATGATATTAGAATAAGTTGCTTTGGTTCTCATTTGCATTATTCTGGACTTGCATAACTCAAACAGTACTACATTTGCTACACATAAACTTGTTTTATTTGCCATTTCATGCGCTTCACTTTTTGGTATCTAGACGTAGAACTAATATTGTGATTTTATAACTTTCAAGTTGAATAGCATGTGTTACTAGACATAAAGATGTGCTTGAAAGTTCATAAAACTAAATTTTTTCATTGTAGTTACTAAACATAGATCTACCTGTGATAAAGTACTAGCATAGACCAAGACATTGGCGGCTAGTACAAATGAGGTATTGCATTTTTACTCTACTTACATGCTTGCATCACTAGACATAGGGGCATGACTTTGTAAGTCATATTTCTTATTCTTATGTATCAAAGTCACCAGACATAGGTATTTTTTGTATAAGTTATTAAATTGACTAAGACATTAGTTTTTAGTAATTTTGAGGTAATTATATAGAATAATCATTACCGAATGAAATGCTTTAAGAATCAGATGTGTATAGATAGTAAGTGTGAAGTTCAATCCCAACTCTTTTTATCATTACAATTTTGATTTACTTGTGTCATTAAATAAACAAACCTCTTTTTAAAACCAACTTACAATAATATTTTTTAGTTGAAAAGCTAATTATCTAGCAAGTCCTTGTGGATACGACAACCCCTTACTCTATACTTGTTTATGACATGATGTAGTATTTATACTTTTATTTGCCAATTAGCAAACCTTACATTGGGCACACATCTTGCATTGAGCGCGCCTCCCTTTTCCACTTGGCGCATGTTTTGCGCTTGATGTATTTGAGGCAGAGACTAATTATTATGATTCGTAATAAAATCCGCCCAACACGAGATTACACTTGGTGCAAGTCCTTCTATCCCTGAGCATGGCTTGTGGTGCCAAGCAAAAGTACCAATTGTTATCTCATTCGCCGATTTTGGTTCATGCGCTTGATCTAGTTGAACTTTGCCTGAAAACTTAGTTTTTTTCGATCATTCCTCAAGTTTAAGCCTACACAAACACTTCAAATGTGTTATTTGACCAATTAACAAGTTTTATTATTTAAGAACATAAAACCAATAATATGAATTGAGTAATAAGTTAAAATTTTACAAAATTGGTATTGAATTTATGATCATTTTTGCACTGGCGCTTAGCGCAGATATCAAAGTATGTCTAACTCCTTGAGTGCGGTTCGTGTGCTGAACTTAAAAAATTTTCGTCCAGAAACTTAGCTTGTTTCAGTTTCCCTCCGGTTTTGGTCTGCACACACACTTCGAATGTGATATTTGACTATTTAACATATATTAAGCATTTATGATCAATTAGCCAATAAATTATATTAACTAAAGAGTCAAAGTGCGATAAAATTAATAGTTACTTTATGATATTTTGGCACTTAATAATATATAGTATATATAAGATATATAAAAATATGTGTAAGGATCCTTTCTTAGACTTAAAGGTGAATTCATATAGAGATGACAACTTAACCTGAATTTAATTCAAATTTAATAGGGAAAATCTGCTTTGAGTAGTTTCTGGTTTTCCCGGATCTAAAATGTTGTGTTTGTGTTTAGTATAGGTGATACTCGACCCCAAATCAATCCAAACCTGAATTATATAATAAATATATTATTATTACTATTATTATTATAATAATAATAATAATAATAATATAACATGAGTATACTGAAGGACAAGTTATCCACTTAATTGATAAAAGACATTTTTGTATGAGTTTGATATGAGTTTAGATTATCCAAAACCTAGCTGTATTTGGGATTGTGTAAGCACAACAATGACCTCAATCCATCCTGTTTGATCACTAAAATGCACAATAAAATGTACCATTTTATTATTATTAAAAGTTGAATCAAAACGAGTTGAAACCTGAGATTGAATTAGTTTGAAAACCTGAATATAAACTAATCGAGCTAAATATTATTTATATTTTTGGATCAGATATCCTTTTGCCTAACAACCGATACAGTTCAATCCACAACCACCCGCCCCTACCTCACAACCAACCAAAATGTACACTCTGTCCCTTTTCTAATTCTTTTTCCCGATGTCCCTCCTGTGGACGAGTTTGTTTATAAGAATGAGTTTGTTTATAAGGACAACTCCTAACTATAAACAAGCTCTAGTTCATCCATAAATTTTAGGGATAGTGAGATGAAATCCACTACTAATGCTCAAAGTTCTCTTTCATTAAGGTAAGATGGAAATGAAGTTAGCCAAATATTTTGGTTTTCTGAAACTTAAAAAGCATGTCCAATTTTCAAAATCATATTGCAATTTTTATTAATTTGTTACTTTTATATCATGTCTCACTTTTTCTCTCTCAATTATTATATCCTTATTATTTAATGAGATGAGATCCTCTTTTAGACACTCGTAATCGAATATGATGGTAGGAATAAATTTCAAAGTTTTTAATATATTAAATTCAAAAAATAAAAAAACTTGGACTCTTAATTCTTTTTTATGACACATGTTAAAATTTAGATTCGATACTTAATTCTTAGGATATTAGAAAGGATCCGACCCTTTATTTAATATAGTATAAATAATTGTCATTGGTTCGACCATAACTCAAACATAGTCGATCCATTAAACCATTAATATGTGTTTCAACTTCAATTATTAGTAAGATTTTGAAAATAAGAAGAAAAAAACATCTCTTGTTGTTTTATATCATAAATAAATGAAATTAAATGAATATCATAAATAAATTAAATTAAATGAATATCATAAATGAAAAATATATATAATAATATGGAAAGCAAATCTACTGTAATATAAAAAGTGAGAAAGAATCCTAGTAATTATTTTAATATTTTGATGAGATGCTGAAATTGTATTTTTGGAAATTAATTAATTATTAACATTATTTTTAATTTATTTTAATAGCCATTATAGTATATTTTAATAGGCACCTCTAAAATCTTCTCATCTTTTTTGATAAACAATATGAATTTTGAAAACAAGTTTTTTAAGCCTTTTTTTTTAATAAAACACAAATGGTAAGGATTAAATAAAATTAAAGTAAAGCTTTATTTTCTTATTTTTATTTTTAAAAAAACAACCAAGTGAGTTATTATCATATGATATTAACTACATATATCAAATGACGGCATAATACTCTATTATAAATCATATACACAAATAAAATATTGATAATCATTATTATAGTATTAAACTACCATCTATCTCATATTTTCTTCCATATTTTTTCAATGCATAAACAATTTTCCTTTTATTCAATAATTGTTTTTTATTCATTTAATTTACTTATATTCTTTCCATTTGTGAGCTGTAAAACTACTATATTATATTAATTGTAGCAATATTCTCCTAATAAACTATTTGGAAATAACCAAGAGGGTCTCATAACAAGCCGATTTGAATTCACCAAAAATTATTTCTCAACAGGATATATGATCGATTTGTTCCAAAGAACTGTCCATTTCAAGACTGTATCGTATCAAATACTTTATGGGCATCCCTCTCATTGATCTTGATTGCAAATAGGAGTTGTCAAAGATCGTCTATTTTGAATTGTGAGAACTTTCCAATTCAACAGAATACCTCATCCAGGAATACAAGAGACTCGTTTCACCTAGACTCGCCCTCAAGACTTTGTTGATGAATCACTACCATCGACGTCCCTCTCAACATCGTGGGGCTCGTTCGTCTCCCGTAATTTTCCTCTCCACTACTTCGTTATTCATAATGAGTATGCATACTAACCGAGGTTAGCCGATTAAATCTTTTAATCATTTTTTAATATCGATCGGCCCATCCTAAGATATCTCCCAAATGAATGCTTCTTGTGGGAACTGATCTTACGTTATCATGTAAGAGAGGAATAACACCCCTACCACTATGAACCCTCGCTGAAATATCCTGGATGACGACATGGTCAAGCTTCTTACGGTCAGACGACCTCGCTGCGTGGTATCATGTAATCCTATTTAGGCATCGCCTTGCTCAGGACGTCATTGTCGGGATCCTTGCCCGAATAAGGCACAAGATCAAAAATAACTACATAAGTTTGTTTATTTCGGCATCAGGATCATCGTTCGATCCACAATCTTTCCCAATTATTAAATATATTTCTCACCCAAGTTAGAGTTATTATCTAAGTAATCAACCTATCAACAACAATAAAAAACATGGCATGCCTCTCACCCAAGCAAAAGAGTGTCACTCAAGCGACGATTTCATCAAAACATACTCAATTCTCTGTCTGGCTCTCGCCCAAACGAGAGAGAGAGAGCCTGTCGCTCAAGTAAAAAATCCACCAAACACTGGTCAAAATCACCCTCTAGGTCTTGCTTGGGCGAGATACTATCGTCCGGGCAACCTGAATTGCCCAGAATAGGTGAAACGCACTGTCCGGCACTCGCCCAGGCGAGAAACATTCGCTCAAGCGAGAGTGGATCGCCCAGGTGAGGGGTATCTAGTAGCATGGACTACTTCCTCGCCCTTTTGGGCTACCGGATCAAAAATCTCTGTTGTTTTCGATCCCTACATGTTTTAGTTTCTCGAGTGATGTTCCTTCATGGATAACTACCACAATACTTGATATTTTAATCTATCCTAGAGCGTACAGCTTAAGAAATCATTCATACTTAATCCAGACACGTAATCATTTGGTTAAGTACGAGTTTCTAACAAAAACAAATATAAATCCCAACTTTTGAGGTAGTTAGGAGATCTGCGTGTCATATTCGGACACCACTAAGTCACGATGTATTCTCCCTCACCTTGGTTTGTAGCGCAGTTGATCTCCTTTACGTGAATAAGTAGGTTGTCCGACTTCGAACACCTCGAAACTAAACACAAAAACCAATAAGTGATTTGCAAGTTAGATCGTTTACTTGTTAACTCTAAGGTAAAGACATCATTGTAATTTATTTTAAGAACATCCGAGACTTTCCTCCATCCGGTCCAAAATTCATATTCTTGAACCATCATTTATACTCGAAAGTCTCGTTCATGATTCCTATCGTGTTCATGATCATTTCAACACCTTCTTTACAAAGGTTGATCTCATGCTCAAAACGACATTCTAAATCAAAATAGCCTTGATTTCATCATCATCTCCATTCATAAAAATCAACAACATGCATATTTTCAAACAGTAAAACAGCCCCATGAGCAACAAGATTTCATGGTTTCAAAACAATAATTTTCTAAATTCACGAAAACCTATTTTTCGAGTTCTTGAGTATAGCAAGAGTTGGGAAAATTATTAGAAAATTTCGACGGTTGAAAACGTTTGTAACATGCGTATAAACATCATATTAAAATATCGTAAACAACTAACGGTTAAATTTCCAAGAAATGAAGAACAAAAGATGAAAGCTTACCTTGGAGTTATTGAGAAAATCTGAATGAAGAAGAGAAAGAATGAAATGTCAAGGGTTTTCCAAGTGATATGGGCTCTTTTAAGGCAATGAATCAGATTTGAGAAGGGCAAACCAAAGGTTTTCAAAGAGTAATGGTGTAATGGGTAGATGAAGGATTTAAGGGATTTTTGTGTAAGAGATGAATATTTTTGCTTGCTTTCCAAGCAAGTTTCACTCATAAAAATGAAGTGACCTCTTCGGAAAAATATTCGCAGTTAAACTATGCACGAGTATTGTCGGTTAATACTTGCCTGGATATTAAAATCTTTCGATTTCGGTTGACACTTAAAATTTCGAAATACCGAATTCTGAGTGAAAAATATTTAGAAATGCATCATGGAAAAACTTGATGTCTATCTTGACTCGAAATAATATTTCAAAGCCAATGGTGCAATCGGAATTCGATCGCGAGCTACGGAACTCAAAAACACGTTATTGTTAATACTCAACTACGGTTTAGTCTAAATCATAAAATTTTGAAAATTTACCATAAAATGGGAATTCACAAAACAAGACTAACACTCAACTACGATTTAGTCTAAATCATTACCGATTAATTTCTAAAATATTTTTTTAAATAAATAATTACTAAAATATACATAAAAAAACTCACGGTATTACACTAAGCTCAACAAAAGTACAGCTTAAGAAATCATTCATACTTAATCCAGACACGTAATCATTTGGTTAAGTACGAGTTTCTAACAAAAACAAATATAAATCCCAACTTTTGAGGTAGTTAGGAGATCTGCGTGTCATATTCGGACACCACTAAGTCACGATGTATTCTCCCTCACCTTGGTTTGTAGCGCAGTTGATCTCCTTTACGTGAATAAGTAGGTTGTCCGACTTCGAACACCTCGAAACTAAACACAAAAACCAATAAGTGATTTGCAAGTTAGATCGTTTACTTGTTAACTCTAAGGTAAAGACATCATTGTAATTTATTTTAAGAACATCCGAGACTTTCCTCCATCCGGTCCAAAATTCATATTCTTGAACCATCATTTATACTCGAAAGTCTCGTTCATGATTCCTATCGTGTTCATGATCATTTCAACACCTTCTTTACAAAGGTTGATCTCATGCTCAAAACGACATTCTAAATCAAAATAGCCTTGATTTCATCATCATCTCCATTCATAAAAATCAACAACATGCATATTTTCAAACAGTAAAACAGCCCCATGAGCAACAAGATTTCATGGTTTCAAAACAATAATTTTCTAAATTCACGAAAACCTATTTTTCGAGTTCTTGAGTATAGCAAGAGTTGGGAAAATTATTAGAAAATTTCGACGGTTGAAAACGTTTGTAACATGCGTATAAACATCATATTAAAATATCGTAAACAACTAACGGTTAAATTTCCAAGAAATGAAGAACAAAAGATGAAAGCTTACCTTGGAGTTATTGAGAAAATCTGAATGAAGAAGAGAAAGAATGAAATGTCAAGGGTTTTCCAAGTGATATGGGCTCTTTTAAGGCAATGAATCAGATTTGAGAAGGGCAAACCAAAGGTTTTCAAAGAGTAATGGTGTAATGGGTAGATGAAGGATTTAAGGGATTTTTGTGTAAGAGATGAATATTTTTGCTTGCTTTCCAAGCAAGTTTCACTCATAAAAATGAAGTGACCTCTTCGGAAAAATATTCGCAGTTAAACTATGCACGAGTATTGTCGGTTAATACTTGCCTGGATATTAAAATCTTTCGATTTCGGTTGACACTTAAAATTTCGAAATACCGAATTCTGAGTGAAAAATATTTAGAAATGCATCATGGAAAAACTTGATGTCTATCTTGACTCGAAATAATATTTCAAAGCCAATGGTGCAATCGGAATTCGATCGCGAGCTACGGAACTCAAAAACACGTTATTGTTAATACTCAACTACGGTTTAGTCTAAATCATAAAATTTTGAAAATTTACCATAAAATGGGAATTCACAAAACAAGACTAACACTCAACTACGATTTAGTCTAAATCATTACCGATTAATTTCTAAAATATTTTTTTAAATAAATAATTACTAAAATATACATAAAAAAACTCACGGTATTACACTAAGCTCAACAAAACAAATCTAAAATTATAAAAAAATATGAATAGAATCTGCTATCTGTGGTCATGGGTGTAGACATAGCCTAGCCGTGGATCGTGGCGCCTTCACTTCAAGATGATTCTCTTCGATCCAAGCTCCAAAGCGACTTCCTTTGGCCCTTCAATTGGATTTCGCATAGCCTCAAAACTGAATTCCATCTTCTTGCATCCAATCTCTCTACTCTTTTTTGTTTCAATCCGTCCAACATGCACAATATAACCAAAAACACCCACTCAACCCGAAAAAGAAAAATATGAGCTAAAAACAATCCTAAAGTCCTAATTATATCCAAAAATGCAAGTTATATGCAATGTAAATGTAACATAATTTCACACTCGTCAAACCCCTCAAGCTTATCTCTAGATTGTCCTCAAGCAAGTAACTTTCATAATCATGCATGAATGACAATATAGAAACCATGACCCAAAATAACAAGAAATCTCATGATAGTTTTGAAACAATTCAAACATCAAGATAAGACAAACATAAACAAATTTAATTCAAGCTTTGAATCGTAACAACTGCATGAATTAGAGTCACTCTTCTCTCATCACCCTCATGTGTTTAAAGGTCATAGTCTTTCGCTCAAAAACTTTTATGAAACTAAATTACCATGGGCTTGATTATAGACCAAATCGCCACTAAATGTAGGTCTAAGTAGTATTCAAATCATTACATAATAGACAGTGTGAACTGCATCAGCCCAGAAATATTTTGGAGCCTTGCTCTCATTTAGCATGGTCCTCGCGAGTTCCTCAAGAACTCTACTTTTCCTTTCAACAACTCCATTTTGTTGAGAGGTACGGGGAGCTGAGAACTGTTGCATGATGTCATGGTTATTACAAAACTTATTAAATTTATGATTTTCAAATTCTCTGCCATGGTTGGATCGTATGTAAATGATTTTCAGGTTATATTGGTTTTGAATTTGTTTGGCTAGACATTTAAAATATTTATATGCATCGATCTTTGATGCTAAAAACGAAGTTCATGTGAATCTAGAAAAATCATCAACAATTACCAAAGCATAATAACTTTCACCAAAACTCATAATTTGTGACTGTCCAAACAAGTCCATATGGAGAAGCTCCAAAGGTCTAGTAATGGATATTGTATTCTTTTTATTAAAGGAATTCTTTACTTGTTTACATTTTTGAAAAATATCACAAGAATCTTGAGTTTTAACGAGTTTTGGTATACCGATAACCAAATTATTTTTAGATAATTTTTCTAGATCTTTCACATCAACGTGAGTGACTCGTCTATGCCAAAGTCATATGTCATCTTCTTTTGAAATAGAACATTTTGAAAATAAGGAAGTGACATCCTCTAGATTAACCATATAAATATTATTTACATAATATCTCACAAACTTTATATTATTAGGTAATACGTCACGAATTATACAACAATCATAATCAAATCTATTTGACACCCCTTGCTTAAATAAGTGTTGGTAAAGGTTACATATCAACATCATTTATTACAATGTGTGTGTTAAAAGTCATATATTCAAAAAACGCTTGTTTTAGTAATCACGAATCTTTACAGATTTAAAACAAAACCTCACATACAATAATATACTTATTATTCAGTATTCTATTTCTCTTGCTCTTCTTCTCCTCTTAGTTTCTCTCTTCAAACAAGTTATTAGCTTTTGGTTTCTATTTTTGAGTACAAAGTGAACCATTATCTTATTTTACCTTATTTATTTTTCTTTGATTCATTATTGTTGATTGTATTTACACCTACATTAACTGCTTATTTTATAATATAAGAAATGTTAAGGTTGAAGCTAGGTGGAGATGTTGGTGATTTGTCAAACTTGAAATCTATATATGTATTTCGTGCATTTGACTATTTTTTCATTCATATTTTCTATGTAAATTTTAATTTGATTCTTATTATGTTGAATCTAAACTATGTATTTTTGTCTTCTTATTTCTTCAGTTAAGGGAGATAAGAAATTCGTAGATTTGTCCTTTACATTTTCATCACCTTCGTCTCTTTCATTACTACATATAATCAGTTCATGTAATAGTTTATGAATTTGGGTTTTTAGAATGATGTTTATAGTGTCAAATTTCTGATAAATATGGTGGAATTGAACATGTTTGTTATGTATTTGATATAATGTCTGAGAGAGATTTTACCTTATTTAAAAGTAAACATTTAACGGCGCTTGCTTCAGTAAGTGCCGTTAAATTTTTATTTTCTATAGTACTTTAAAAGCACTGTTGAATATACTCATATATTCTACTACACTCACATAGACAACGCTTAGACTATTGAATGACAATTTTAAACGTTATTGTTTTGCTATTGTGGCATAACAACAGTGGAATTTCAACAACAACAAAAATATTTGATTCAAATAAGATTATAAAAAGGATGGTGATTTGCTTATGATTTGTTTTGCTAATGATATATAGCATCAATAATCCAAGATAAATAGGTATACTTCGTCATACTTAATGCCAATGGTGAGCATGAAAAGGTTATTAATCAGATTTCAATATTATTTATCAATACAACTTTAGATTCACTTATTCAATATAATGACTCACCTTTACTTGTCAATGGTTCTTGCGTTAAGAAAGTATACAGTAAAAATAAAAACTTCATGTGCATGACTTCATAAAAATAAAAACATCTTATCGGTATAGAAGAGTAAACTATATTACTTTATTTTCTTCCTTGTAAAACCAGTGTGTAATTATCCAAGTGAAGAATAACCTAAGCATTATATATGTATCAGATTCAATACTGAAATTATATAAATATATATATATTACTATTATTATTGGAGATAGTTGTTGTTTAAACTTTGAGTCCACCTATTAAGTTGGATAACTCTTACCAGTATACATGATCAATGATACTTAATAGCATTATGTTTACTCTTTTTATGGAAAATGCTGACTCAAGTGTCACTGAGTCAATCACCCTAGCTAACAAAATAATAAGAACCATTCCTCTACTATCCCATTAAAATTTGAAAAATATTTCTCTCGATTCTTGGACTCTCCAATATTAAAATATGAGGAGATGTAATTTTTTTTAAATTTTCATTTGTTTAATTTAAAAATAAATTGATCCGAACCTTTAATTTGTTTTGCAGGCCACATGTTAGGATTTAAATTTAATATTGAACTATTCGGTACCGAAGATGAACCATGTCCTTAAAAATTGCATGATAAGTATGCTAAACCTAGGCTCAAAAGTTCTCTTATGACTTTTTTTGTTGAATAATGGGGCAATGATCCAAAAATCGATTATCCTAAGCTGAGTTTGAGTGAAAACAAATGAGGGCCTAAACCCATGATAACCAACACTCGCTTTTCCAGCCATCGGCTTCACTCGACCTTCATATTTTTATATATAAGCAATTTAACATAAGAAATATGTAGGAATTGGAGTGGATTTAAGTTTATCCAATTCTAAACTCAAAATATAAAACCTGAACTCAAATTTAAACCCAAATTCAATGAAATTAAAATTAATAATATTATCTCTGAATCCATCAAGTTTTGGGTAATCCAAACTTGACGAAGAACCTAAAAAAAATATTTCAATATGTATATAGTGTGTAATATATTAAAATAGCTTTTAGTAAATCCTTTTATATAATAGGAACAGTTTATTTTTATTCTATAATAACTTATGTAATGTCAGTAACAAGTTGTAAAGTTTTTTATATAATGACAACACTATGGAAACAACTTTTATATTAGAAAAACAGTTTTCTATATGAGTTTAAAATCTATGCACTGATATTGTAAAGTTTTTTACACTGTCAGCATATCATCCACAATTGTTTTGTATTAATTTTGTTTGAGAGTCAACTGTGGTTAATAAATCAATGGTGAATGATTGATTAACATTATAAAAAACATTTACACTGTCGGTGTATACATATTAAACCCTTTATATATACTAACAACACTATATTTAATAGGTTCTGGGTAGGACAGTTAATCAAACCCAAATACAAAAATTGGGGTTGGGTTTTACCTGAACCCAATCACAATAGGTTTTTTTTCATTAAATTCATTTTGGTTTAATTTTTGTTATCATCACTAGAAATATATGGGTACTTTTTTTTATAACAAACAATATATTTATCAGCATATGAATAAAGAATTAATTTTATTACCCTATGAATAAAGAATGAATGGTGAGTGTTTTCCCTCTTAACAAAATAGTTCACAAAAATTGAATATTTGAGATTTGGATATTAACTATACCAAATTCGAACTCAAAAATTGGAATCGGATTTTACTTGAACCTGAACACAATTATGAGATCATTATAATTTTATTTTATTTTTCTATATATCAATATTATTATATGTTTTTTAACTCTGAAATTTATTTATTAAATTCTTCTCAATTAATTTGTATTTTAATGATAATTTCTTCTAACAACTAACGTTAGCTAAAATACTACTCTTGTAAGTCTATATGATGGTGGTGGTTTCTATTAATAATTTAGTATTATATTTATGCAATAACTAATTTTGTTGGAAAATTAGGAAGAAAAGTAGTTCATGATAATTAATTACAAAGATATAAAATTTTAGGTTTTTATTGGCTTTTCCCTTAAATAGATAATCATTTGAGCATTATTCTAACAATTCCACTACTTTTCTTTTAATATTATTTCATATAAAATTAATTTTATATGATTATACAATTTTCATAATTTTATATTAAGTTATTGTATTTATTATACATAATTAGTAATTTATTAAATTTATACCTAATAAAAATCGAAAAAGGTTCCCTTTATTGCGTCATAGAAATGCCCTCTTTTTTGCATACTATTCCGAAATGCAGTGGATTTTAATTTTTATTCAATATTTTATTGTTTTGGTTAGTATTTTAATTTAAATTATAATTAGCATTATATAAATAATTATTTCACAAGATTAAACAATAATAGATAATATTGTCCTTTTTACCGCTAATATTGTATATACTAGTTTTTATTTACTTTATTCTATGTAAATTAAAAATATAATTAAGCAAATCAAAATAGCTATATCTTTCTTCTTTTTCTTATCCTCTTTTGTAATTTTTATTATATAAATTTTACTTTCAAGAAAAATATCTATCAACTAAATTTTATACCTTTTAAAAGTAAAAAATAAATCTTACTTTCTATGAATTTAAACATAAAATATAATTTAATTAAAATATAATTATGGAAATAAATGTCAGACCAACAAACATTCTGAAAAAGTAATATATATATATATATATATATATAAAGCCTTTTATCTTATTCAATGTAGATACCTGTTTCAATTAATATAAAAACTTAAGTTTAGAGACATGTTAATAATTTGTTTATATATACATATCACTTATATTAGAACAATAGGACATTATATAATCCATGTAATTAATAGGGAATGTAATTTTTGGAACTAATGTTTAGAAGAGGTGTAGATTGTTCCTCAAGGTGTGTGCAAATTTGTCTTCATGATATTTTGCATATGGTTAAAAAGATTTGTGCTTAAGTTTCTCTTGATTGGGTCGTCAATATCAAGCATGTGGCTCGTGAAGTGGACAATGTGCTAGATACTTACTCGCATTCTTATAATAAGAATAATAAAAAAATTGACCGATTTCTCCTTATTTTGAATATCTCTATCAGTTGGCACATATTATTTCATAAAACATGTATGAATATCTCAATATCTTTATAAATCATTTTTTGTTACACATAATTTGTTTTTCAAAAATAGAAATTTCATTAATATGATTCCCTAAATAAAGTTTACCTTCTGGGCACCTCAAAAAATATCTTCTACCCTCTCTTTGCACCAACCTTTTTAACTTGTTTATTTTAAATAATGATTCTTTTTAAGAAAAAAAATGGTGACAGAAATAACCCCCGCAGTTCCCAAGAGCCAAGTAGTTTGGTTGTCCCTCTTTCTCATAAGGTTATCAACCAAATTCATTTTGAAGTAACTGTATGAATATTTTTTTAAAAAGAGCAATATTAGGATTTTGTTCCATTTTAAATTTAAACATTTTGAATTAGTACTTATTCTTTTACACTATGTTATGGTATTAATTTGGTTTTGTATTTGGTTAATTTCTTCTTATTAATATTCATGACACAGAACTTGATGTGAAATATATTTTTGTTACAATGCTTGGAACTTTGAGAAATTGGTCAATGAGATCTCCCTTGAGGTCAAGACCTTACTCAATAACCAGCAATTCCACTTACACCCTCATTGCAAAAGATGGATATAAGTGGCTCACAAAAGGATCTAAATTAACCTTGATGAGGACCAAGGTGCTTGTCATTGGATTTGGAACCATTTTGCACTGCCTTCGTGATTGCACAAAATCTATGCAACTCTCAAAGGAAATGAGATTCACCACCACTACTTTCTTCCAAACTCAAAACCCAAGTGAGTTTTATCTTTTATCGTAAGAACTCAAACAAGTTATTGTAACACCCTAGTCCCCAGCCGTGATAGCGACTCATGATAATAATGATTATTTGTTATTGAGGTCATGAGTTCAAGTAGTGAAAGACTCTCTTCCTAGAGAATAAAATATTGCAAAATATTTTTAAGCTTGTGGTTAACACGCTCAATATATTCATGGGCTGAGGAGTTGCATGTCAGAACCAAGGTGGTAATTACAACTGTCGCAGAACTAAGGTAGTAATTCATTCTGCAACGGCCATAATTCACATCACATCGGTTACAATAACCATAATCACAGTAATTATAACTATTATTACAATTGTGACCACAATTTAAAACACAAAACTATTTGATGTGGGGGCACTGTCTCTATGTAACTTGGGATCTAGGCTCACTATAGTCAAGGACAGTGCCACACACAGGCCAAGGTGTGAATATGCACACTGTGGAAATAAACTTGTATGAATTATCACCCTTAATATTTTTAGGTTATTTATAATTATATCATTATCACTGTTTTATCATATTCTGATATATTATGAACAACCAATATTATTAAATTTGGATTGGTCATTCACTCGGTCCGTTTATTAGTTATTAGATCAATGATTAGATTAGCAAGTCACTATTTACACCAATTAAATCGATTTATATTAAAATAACTAAAAAGTTTATAACAATAACTAATATTAGTATTAGAAAAATATCCAATTAATCAATCAATAAAGAAGATTTTACTAAGACAAAATGTGAAAAATAATTTGAAAAAGTCATCAAACAATGTAGGTTTTTCATTTTAATCACAACAAAAGCCAACAACTAAGTTTAAAACTTAATAAAAAACTATGAGCATTTTTTTCTTCCAAGACGACATTGTCTTGATTTAATCAGTTCAATAGATCGATTTACCATTTTTATTCTTAAAATAATCAAGTCAAACCAATTCATACCGATTATGGTTCATTGTTAGTTGGATGAGCAACTATAACCAATTAAGTGTTTATTATGGGTCAGATTGGTCGGTCCAAGTTAAGTTTAATTACACTACACTCAATGCAACTTGCACCCCATGTATGTAGGTCTTGAATCTATCATTGGTCTATAGTGACTCTCTTTATGCTTTGTCTTTGGTCCAAAATCATCATATATATCATCATCACTGAACCATTGTCATCCTTGGCATTGGAGACTTGATAAATAAGGAATCAGACTTGATGAATTGCATACTATACCCGACGATATCCGATACATGTATTATGATGCCATTGGATTTTGATATGGTAAAGCTTAGTTTTTGTCTTTTTATTCGATCATTACAAAAAAAATATTACTTATTAAAATTTTATTAATTTGCAATCAGAATTTGTTGTTTATTGCTTTTGTATGTAGGAACAATGGAACACTAATTGTTTTTAAGATGTAGAGATTATGGGAGTATATTTTTCCTGTACCAATCAAATATATATTTTATAACAATTTGAAATCATGCTCAAATAACAAGCCACCTACCCTGTAGGCATTGTTGCTATAGTAGTATTTAATTTTAAATATTTTATTAATTTTCTATTAAAGTAATATTATTAGTTTATTACTTTATATATTGTCTATTATTTTTGGGAGGTTATATTATTTATTGTTAACTTAAAATTGAAAAGATAAAATTCAATTTAAATATATAAGCTAAAAAAATTATAACTTAATATCAATTTACTCATACAGTGTAAAAAACAGTCTTTAAAAAAGAATGCATAGTTAAAATTCAAATATTTAAAATATTAGTTAATTCAAAATTATGTTTTATATAGCTAAATATTTAGGTGTTTCTTTTTAACCACAAAGAGACAAATATGTCCGAGTATAATACAAACATTCTATAAAGGACAAAACCCTCAATACCAAGTATTTAACGTGTTGCTTTATAAAATATTAATTAAAGTTTAAGTTAATCAAATTGCCAATATCGAGGCAAATTGTAGATATAATAATATCCAAATAAATAAAATTTATACTTTGGTAACTACTCACTCGGTTTGGCCTCACCTTTTAACTTAGGAGGACTTAAACTTACATACTCATTCAACTCGACCTAATCATGATCAGGCCTGAATAGGGACAAGTCTAAGTTGAATTTGAGTTCAAAAATTAGACTTAAACAATATTTAAGGTCTAGTATGAGACAAGCCTGACTTGACATGACCCATTCCATCTCAATTATTATATTTGTATGTGTCTCTAAACAATTGTGCATAAATTAATAACACCTCTTTGATTAAAAGTATAATTGATTGTCTAAGTTTTCAACATATATATATATATATATATATATATATATGATTAATAGTATATAATTTCATATGTTAAATTATATATTCATAATAATTAGTAATATTGCGAAGACTTTATCTAAATGAGATATGCATTATATTTAAATCGACGTAGGGTTTGGTAAAAATGTTGTCCTACTTTATATTTGCAATCGAATTAGCTTAGGGTTTATGACCAAATTCAAAAAAATAACTCGACCAATATTTAAAATTGGATAAGAGATGAAACTTACCAGACTCATGCTCACCCCTAATTCAACCCATACTCTCTTGTCATGTTTGTATGTCCCTCTATTCATTTGAGTATAGATTAATTTCATATCTTTGGTCGAAAATATCATTGATTATCTAATTTTTTATCATATATACATGATTAATAATATATCTACATATATAATTTCATATGTCAAATTACATACCCATAATAATTAGTAATATTGCGAAGACTTTATCTAAACGAAATATACAATGTATTTAATCGGACCTAAGGTTAGATACAAAGACTAGTCAAATCCATATTTGTGATCAGATTAGCTTCGATACTTAACCAAATTAAAAAAATGATTCAACCAATATTACAATTCACCCATAATTCAATCCACGCTCTCCCTTTTCTTGAGCATTTTGATTTTTTGTACAAGTCTAGTTATAAAATTATCACAAATAAATCCTCTCTCTCTCGTAAACACTCCTATCCGAAAGGGATTCCTTTCCGGTATTGAAAATGTAAGAGAGGTTATTTTTTTAAAATATTTAATTTAAAAAAAATAAAAATCTGTACCATTGAAATATTATTTTTGTCATATATTATAATATCTTAGGTATTCCTATCCTAGTCAAATCAGATTCAGTGCCTTTCCTTTCATTTAATTATTTTCTTCTTATTCTCTATTTCCCAAATGCCAATATCGTTTTCTATGTACCAACAAACCATAAACAAGCTATTTAATCTTCTTCAAATGTGACCTGACAAACAAAGATTATGGCTCTAATGGCTTCTTCAAGAACCAAGCTAGTCACTATTATTACTGAAGCTTCTTCCAAATGGAGAAATTATTGTTCCTCTTATTCCACTACTGCTGATGCTACTATTGAACTAGATAGCTTCTTTGGATTGAAGGATTATGTTGATTATAGAAGATCCATTTATGGTGAAATTACACATAAGGCCCTTCTTGTTGATGTTGTTGGTACCCTTCTCATACCTTCTCAACCCACGGCTCAGGTACTTTGCTTCCATGCAATGCATGTTGAATTTCAGTATTTTGGGTCTCTTTGTTTTTTGCTTATATATGCTCGGAGTTGTTGGAAAGTAAGTCACACATCACTAGGGTGCGAGCGAGGGGTATCTTAAGATAAGTCTCAAATGGATTGAAATGTGGTCGAACCATAGAAACCAGATTCACTAGTTTGGCCGGTGGACTGCAAATGGGTACTAATTCGACTATTCTTTTATCAACTAATACGTCCTGATTCACGTATTCATACTCAGTCTCAAGCGAACCATCATCGAATATGTCATCTTCCTCATCCCGGGCTTCAAGCCATCATAGCTCCAACATTGCAATTCCAATTACATATGAGAATGAGGGTGATGGATAGGGGAGAAGAAGAAAAGGAAACCATAAAATTGGGCTTGTTTAAAAGTAAATGAAATTATTTAGTTAATTAGTCTTTATTTATTTTTAAAATATGATGTGTCAATTTCACTAGTAATAAAAAAAAAAGGGTAACAACCAAAATGTAAAGGGAAGTTAACTAGCGTAATATACTCCCTAGCATAGATGGGTAGCTTATTGCGTATTACGTACTCGTACCGAAGATTATTGTGTCTCACGTGACTAAGGGTCAAACCGTTGTTTATAAAGCTTAGACAACCCTCATCCTATGAGTCAGGGTTGAGTTAGATATTAGAGCCCAACTTCTGTTTCATTGTCATGGGCCAAAAGATGTCCTTTCATATTTTATTATTGTTAAAATTTGAATTTTTGACACCAAATTTATTAATCGAAGTTTTTCTAATTTGTTATAGATATATAGGGAGATTGGTGAGAAATATGGGGTGGAGTATTCGGAGGATGAGATATTGCATAGATATAGAAGAGCTTATAGTAAACCTTGGGGTAAATCTCGTCTCAGGTAACATTTAGTCCCTTTGCTTTTAATTATTTTATTAATATTCCCAACTATCTTTAAACTTGGTACTATTTCATATCTGTAAATGTGTGCCATATTAACTATAGCATTAAAATTTATTTAAAGGGTGACAATGACAACCTACAATGTTGATGTAGCATATATTGAATGGTACAGCTACAAGTAGTATCATAAAAGTACCATGGTTTGGTACATTACAGTTTGTTTGCGGGTTTGTTGGTGTAATTTGAGCAATATTTCTTCAAACCATGCAGTTATTAATTCATAAATCTTAATATGTTGTTATGTTTAATTAGCTCAGAATGAATGTTCTTCCTCAGCTGCGTACTTCTGAAAGGATCATGGTGTAATGTAAGCATTTTAATTAATGAACACATTTTGAGCACAAATCATCCGAGCCAGGGAACCGGAATAGCTACTTATCTTGGCACTTACTATTTTATTATCAAACTCCTGTGTTCTAGAAACAGAGACTATGGTTCAATGAAAGAACATGACAAGCAACATATGGTTTGCATACAGCTTTACATAGGCACATGTATGCACCTTTAAACATTAATGTTACCGGATCCGGATGTATGTTCTGTGTTATTTCTCTCTTAAGAACACCTTAGTAGTATCATAGTATGCACTGGCCTATAAGATGTTATTGTTTAAGTAAAATTTCGAACGAAATGTTTGTCATCCTTCTCAGAGCCTTTATATTAATTGCAACTAAATTGCAAAAAAGTAATTCCTTAAGCATATCTGTAAAACACTTACTGCTGTCATCTTTTGTAATATTCATAGATTCTTCGTTTTTTTGTACTTGCAGATATGTTAATGATGGCCGGCCCTTCTGGCAATATATAGTTAGTTATTCCACTGGCTGTTCAGATTCTCAGTATTTTGAAGAGGTTTATAACTACTATATAACAGACAAGGTCAGGGAACTTAAAGTTACATTTAAAAAAATGTACAATAATTCTTTGTTTTGTTTCATAATTTAGGTTGGGTTTTGATATTTTTGCCTGGCTATCATACATAGGCATGGCATCTCTGCGATCCGGAATCTGAAGAAGTGTTTAGAGCTCTTAGAGAATCAGGTGTCAAGTTGGCCATAGTGTCAAATTTTGACACTAGATTAAGGCCTCTCTTGCAGGCATTAAACTGTGATAATTGGTTTGATGCAGTAGCAGTATCAGCTGAGGTAAGAAAATTGCTCTTTTCTTTTTCTGCATTTTGTTCTATCAGTTTAGCTTATTAGAATTTCAGCTATCCTCCATTGATGTATGTAACTTGCTGTATTGATGTATTCATGTCAATGATGTCATTCACGATAAAGTACCATGAACATGATTTTTTTTTCTTTCAGAAATCTTACAGCAACATGCTAAGATTAAAAGAACAAATGCAAAATAAAAAGATAAAGATATTGAAAGCATAATATCTTTATTTGTATTGTAATTTATTGCTAAAATTTATCTTTCAAGTGTAGCATGTCTCTTTTTAGCAGTGGGCTCATCCCATGTGTTTTTCAAAATCACATTGGAGGGTAGAAGCAAATCAAGATGATTCTGGAGTAAATACTGCATAGAGCTCCCCCACATTGAACCAAACATGCTTACATTTGAAAGTAGTTGAAACAATGAATTTACAGAAAATTGCTCGGCCACCACTATAAGTATTCCATGAAAATATGGTAAACTGAAGTAAATTTGGTGAAAACATACAGGGAAATTTAATGGCTAAAAATAAGATAAGAACTTCTAGTTCTAAATGCATTGGCATTATAGCATGGATTTTGTGTTGCATGCTATATTGCCTATATCAAGTTTCAGGAATTGGCAATTATCCTCTGACATCCTCTTGACAATTGTTTAAATTGTTAAGTTCTTAGTTAAATCTTAGATGCATCTGAGTTCGCGTGCATTTGAGTCGAGCATGATGTTTATTGAAGTTTTGTAATTATATATTTTTCCTTTTTATTTAGTAAAGTTGATTGTCTTGTGACGTAGAGGTCATAGGTTCAAATCTTGTAAACAACCTCTTCACTTGTGAGAGTAAGACTGAATATATCAACTCTTCTTATACCCCACTAAGTAGGAGCCTCGTGCGCTGGGTCACCCTTATTTTTCTCTTACAATATGTGTATGTTCATGGTTGGTTATGCCTTTGCTAAATAGGTTGCAGCAGAGAAGCCAAATCCAACTATATTTCTTAAAGCATGTGACATGTTGGGTGTGAAACCTGAGGATGCTGTTCATGTCGGGGATGATCGTAGAAATGATATATGGGGTGCCAGAGATGCTGGATGTGATGCTTGGCTCTGGGGAAGTGATGTTCACTCCTTTAAAGAGGTATATTAAATTTTAACATCTTCATCTAATATCTTCATCTCTTTCTGAATTCAAAAGGAATTTTTATTGAAGAGAATAGAGGGTAAGTAGTCGAGTTCAACTAGGGGAGAATGAAAAGAATCAGGGAGCTTCGGTTGAATGGGGGATTTGATTCCCCACATGCCAATTTCTTATTCTCTATAGATTCCAAATTCCCAGTAGTTTTCCAAATGAGGAAAAGAAAAATCCTCTCAAACTAAAAGAAAGGGTTAAAATGGAGTTCTTTCAATGAGAAACTTTAACTTCTTTTAAGTCACACTGGAAAAGCATTAAGAAACTGCAAATACAATGTTATCCCCTAACTAATATAGGGAGAAAGAAACACTGCCATACATATTTTGCTGGTAAGGCATGCTATGTCTTGTTGTTGCCCTTCTTTTAATATATTTACTTATAAATTAAAAGAAGATTTATAAATTAAAATATGTAACCAGACATCAAAGTTTTTTAAGAAAAAAGGGCACTAAACCAAGGGAAAGATGAAGACTAGTGATGTTTATTACACACAACTGTTCAATTTAGGTATATCTACATGCAGTTTGTAACTTGGTGCACCCAACAAGTCCAAAAATGAACATCTTAACACTGATAAATGTTCTTATGTTTATAACTTTATATCAGCATTATTACTATGCTAAGTTGCTAACTGTTCATGATTTTGAAAAAAAAAATATTTCACTAGTTTTATTGAGGTTTCTGTGCATACACAAATGATTGACTACTTTGCTGATGCAGGTAGCTCAGAGGATTGGGGTTCAGGTCTGAAACATTATGTCTTTGCAATAAGTTGAAGATTTTGATGCATTTGTAGAGTCCTGGCTTTAGTTATTAAGTTGTATGTATGAAAGAGATTTGAGTCTGTATCTTGTAAAACCAGAATGTAAGGTTTAAGGTAGGAGCATATAATTTTCCAAATATCAGTGTATTCCAAAAAGCTTATGTTAAAATTAGGAGAGGATACTAAAAGAGAAAAAGGAATTTATATGAAACATTATATAAAAAACTCATCCCTATATTTTCATTATATCTCCAAGTGTATTGCTAAACTGAGTCTAAAAATATTGAGAAAAAAGGACAAAAACATTCCTATGTGAGAATTTAAATTTTCTATTTCCTTCATAAGATATACAGTAACACTTTTAGGAGGACATGTCATTTTTCCGGATACAGATTGGCTGTCCTAACTCTGCCCCTATTTCTTTAGTTGCAGAAAAGTTACACACTAACAATTTTATATTATTGAGTATAATATTATTTTCTAGAGACAAGGGGACATATGTTTTTTTGGGACATAAGATCTCAGTTCCATTTTATCACCCAGAGGATTGTGGTGCTTAGGATGAGGGTTACATGTTCCTAACGATGTCCTATTTCATATCTCAAGCCAATCAAAATGTGACTTTTTGTTATTTGTTGTTTTTAAAAATTTTATTTTATTCATGTGATAAAATATGATAGGCTTAAGACAGAGAATGAAATATGGTTGGAGACAGATGATCCTTGTGGGCGGTGCTTATACCAATAGTTATTAACATGATCTTCTCTTAATTTAGAGAATAGTAAAAGGACCCTAGTTTTGAGCATAATGGGTCATGCTATTTTTTTTCTTCATATAGAGCTTCGAGAGAGGTGACAAACCTCTCTTTGGACCGCTATTCAGATGGAACATAAACTCAGTGTCGTTGTCAAGTATTTTCAATTTCAAAATGTTCTATTTCAGGATTTGGTTTATTTCAATTTATATTCCAATACATTATTGCACTACTGAGCATTCACCAGAGATCTTAATATAACTGAAAATTTGGTTAATAAAATATTAAACAGTTATTAATAAGTATAAAAGGGTTATCTAAACCAAAATAACTTATTGAATATTAGTCTTTCCACTAAGAATTGTTATTATAAGTTATTTTCAAATGAATTTTGTTGGTTGTTTAGTAATTAATTGACTATTTGGGTAAAACGTTTGAATTGAAATTTCTAATCATTTTTATTATACACTTGACTAGAAAACACTAATTCACCTAGCTAAGATTCATTCACACAAGAAACCTCAAAATTACTAAAAATTAATGTCTTAGTCAATGTTTAGTAGCTCTTGCAATGAATTTCTCTAGTAACTTTACATATAAGATGAAGATTTATGATTCACAAAATATACCTCTATGTCTAGTAACTTTACACATAAGATGAAGATTTATGATTCACAAAACATACCTCTTTATGTGTATAGTATATGCATGCGAAATTGAGTTTTAATGCAATACCTTGAATATACTAATTACCAACGTATTGGTTATATTAGTAGCTTATCAAAATAATTCTATGTCCAACAACTAATTTAACAAGATGAAAATATATGAACCGCTAACATACCTCTATATTTGATAGTTTATTTAAACAAGTTTGGGAGTTATTTAGTTGAAGAATAACTTTGTGTTTAGTAACCAAAACAACAACATGCATGAAGTGACAAAATGATATAAATCTATGTCTAGAAATTAGACCAAATTGATGAATTGAATAAAGTCAGATTTACAACAAGAATTTCTCCAATATTTTCATCAACAATTCCTACAACAAGGTGATCAATCTTAAAGCAAGTAATAAGCACATACATAACACATAAGGATCAAAACATAAGGAATTAGTATAAAATCGAATCAATATGCACACATCAAGCTCATATTACATTCAATCTCAACAAGAAGAAAATTAGCTACTCATAAATGCAAAAGAGAGAAAATACAACTGATGAGTGAGAAATTACCACTTTAATGAGCATGGATTAGATCCTCTACACAACAACATGCATAAAGTAACAATTTGATATAAATATATATCTAACACTTATACCAATTGATGAGTTGAATAAAGTTAGAATTATAACAAGGATTTCTCCGAGAATTATTTTCAAAATTCATACAATCAAATGGTCAAACTCAAAGTAAGCATTAAGCGCACATATTCAACTCCAAAAATTCAAAACATAATGAATTAGCATAAAACCGAATCAATATGCATATATCAAGCTCATATTACATTCAATCGCAACAATAAAGAACTTAGCTACTCATGGTAACTAAATGCAACCAAAATTAAGAGAGAACACAACTCATAGATGATGAATTACCACTCAAATGAGCATGGACTAGCTCCTCTAGTGCTTACACCTTTCTTCCATAACTCCAAGGAAGCTAAACTCGCCTAAAAACTAAGAAATTGTTGTATTACAAGTGTATTGCTCGAAGTGTACTTAATAAACCTAAGTTAAATCCATTCAATAATGTCTGAAAACTGGCTTCCACCCTCAGCGCACTGCCTTACGCTAAGCACATCACTTCACCTAGCTAAGCTCCACTTTCCAGCGCACCACCTTTGTTAAGTGTCAAATTTGTCACATTTTATACACTCTTTTTACAACATTTTAACTACTTAATCAACTAAAATAAATGAAATTATATTAATACATGATTAAAACTTGTGTAAATGACCAAATCTAACCTCATTAGTGTTTTGTAGGTTTAATCCGGATCAATTTTGGCAAAAAAGATAAGTGCTGAACAAAAACAAGAATTCAACCATGACATGCCGGAGTAAAATCATGATAACTCATTCGTTCACTGTTGGATCAAACTGAAATTTTGATATGTTATTCCTAACTGACGGGGCTTCAATGTGAACGGTCGGATCTTCAAAATGAACAAAACTCATTGCACTAAGCGCAATTTGGTGCATTGAAAGGTCACTGTAGGCCAGTGGGAGGTGTGCTGAGCACATATGACAATATTAGAATACTATTTAAGGAGTTCCAACTTAAACCAAAGGACATACACTTTGTAATATTTATTTGTAATACTTCTTTTCTGAGTTTCTAAGGTAGTTTAGCTCATTTTAGTCATGAGATCAAGGTGTAAGTATTAGAGGAGTTAAAATACACTCATTTGTATATGGTTCTACCACCCCATGAGTTATGTTTTATCCATATCCTACTTACGCCTTGTGAGCATGAGTGGATAAAATCCTTATTGAGATTGAATGTAAAATGAGCTTCATGTATACACGTTTCTTCAACATTTATTCATGAAGTTTTGATTATATTTGAGTTTTGTATTTACTTTATGTTTGCTTTAAGTTTGATCACCTTATTGCATGATATTAGAATAAGTTGCTTTGGTTCTCATTTGCATTATTCTGGACTTGCATAACTCAAACAGTACTACATTTGCTACACATAAACTTGTTTTATTTGCCATTTCATGCGCTTCACTTTTTGGTATCTAGACGTAGAACTAATATTGTGATTTTATAACTTTCAAGTTGAATAGCATGTGTTACTAGACATAAAGATGTGCTTGAAAGTTCATAAAACTAAATTTTTTCATTGTAGTTACTAAACATAGATCTACCTGTGATAAAGTACTAGCATAGACCAAGACATTGGCGGCTAGTACAAATGAGGTATTGCATTTTTACTCTACTTACATGCTTGCATCACTAGACATAGGGGCATGACTTTGTAAGTCATATTTCTTATTCTTATGTATCAAAGTCACCAGACATAGGTATTTTTTGTATAAGTTATTAAATTGACTAAGACATTAGTTTTTAGTAATTTTGAGGTAATTATATAGAATAATCATTACCGAATGAAATGCTTTAAGAATCAGATGTGTATAGATAGTAAGTGTGAAGTTCAATCCCAACTCTTTTTATCATTACAATTTTGATTTACTTGTGTCATTAAATAAACAAACCTCTTTTTAAAACCAACTTACAATAATATTTTTTAGTTGAAAAGCTAATTATCTAGCAAGTCCTTGTGGATACGACAACCCCTTACTCTATACTTGTTTATGACATGATGTAGTATTTATACTTTTATTTGCCAATTAGCAAACCTTACATTGGGCACACATCTTGCATTGAGCGCGCCTCCCTTTTCCACTTGGCGCATGTTTTGCGCTTGATGTATTTGAGGCAGAGACTAATTATTATGATTCGTAATAAAATCCGCCCAACACGAGATTACACTTGGTGCAAGTCCTTCTATCCCTGAGCATGGCTTGTGGTGCCAAGCAAAAGTACCAATTGTTATCTCATTCGCCGATTTTGGTTCATGCGCTTGATCTAGTTGAACTTTGCCTGAAAACTTAGTTTTTTTCGATCATTCCTCAAGTTTAAGCCTACACAAACACTTCAAATGTGTTATTTGACCAATTAACAAGTTTTATTATTTAAGAACATAAAACCAATCATTTGCATTATTCTGGACTTGCATAACTCAAACAGTACTACATTTGCTACACATAAACTTGTTTTATTTGCCATTTCATGCGCTTCACTTTTTGGTATCTAGACGTAGAACTAATATTGTGATTTTATAACTTTCAAGTTGAATAGCATGTGTTACTAGACATAAAGATGTGCTTGAAAGTTCATAAAACTAAATTTTTTCATTGTAGTTACTAAACATAGATCTACCTGTGATAAAGTACTAGCATAGACCAAGACATTGGCGGCTAGTACAAATGAGGTATTGCATTTTTACTCTACTTACATGCTTGCATCACTAGACATAGGGGCATGACTTTGTAAGTCATATTTCTTATTCTTATGTATCAAAGTCACCAGACATAGGTATTTTTTGTATAAGTTATTAAATTGACTAAGACATTAGTTTTTAGTAATTTTGAGGTAATTATATAGAATAATCATTACCGAATGAAATGCTTTAAGAATCAGATGTGTATAGATAGTAAGTGTGAAGTTCAATCCCAACTCTTTTTATCATTACAATTTTGATTTACTTGTGTCATTAAATAAACAAACCTCTTTTTAAAACCAACTTACAATAATATTTTTTAGTTGAAAAGCTAATTATCTAGCAAGTCCTTGTGGATACGACAACCCCTTACTCTATACTTGTTTATGACATGATGTAGTATTTATACTTTTATTTGCCAATTAGCAAACCTTACATTGGGCACACATCTTGCATTGAGCGCGCCTCCCTTTTCCACTTGGCGCATGTTTTGCGCTTGATGTATTTGAGGCAGAGACTAATTATTATGATTCGTAATAAAATCCGCCCAACACGAGATTACACTTGGTGCAAGTCCTTCTATCCCTGAGCATGGCTTGTGGTGCCAAGCAAAAGTACCAATTGTTATCTCATTCGCCGATTTTGGTTCATGCGCTTGATCTAGTTGAACTTTGCCTGAAAACTTAGTTTTTTTCGATCATTCCTCAAGTTTAAGCCTACACAAACACTTCAAATGTGTTATTTGACCAATTAACAAGTTTTATTATTTAAGAACATAAAACCAATAATATGAATTGAGTAATAAGTTAAAATTTTACAAAATTGGTATTGAATTTATGATCATTTTTGCACTGGCGCTTAGCGCAGATATCAAAGTATGTCTAACTCCTTGAGTGCGGTTCGTGTGCTGAACTTAAAAAATTTTCGTCCAGAAACTTAGCTTGTTTCAGTTTCCCTCCGGTTTTGGTCTGCACACACACTTCGAATGTGATATTTGACTATTTAACATATATTAAGCATTTATGATCAATTAGCCAATAAATTATATTAACTAAAGAGTCAAAGTGCGATAAAATTAATAGTTACTTTATGATATTTTGGCACTTAATAATATATAGTATATATAAGATATATAAAAATATGTGTAAGGATCCTTTCTTAGACTTAAAGGTGAATTCATATAGAGATGACAACTTAACCTGAATTTAATTCAAATTTAATAGGGAAAATCTGCTTTGAGTAGTTTCTGGTTTTCCCGGATCTAAAATGTTGTGTTTGTGTTTAGTATAGGTGATACTCGACCCCAAATCAATCCAAACCTGAATTATATAATAAATATATTATTATTACTATTATTATTATAATAATAATAATAATAATAATATAACATGAGTATACTGAAGGACAAGTTATCCACTTAATTGATAAAAGACATTTTTGTATGAGTTTGATATGAGTTTAGATTATCCAAAACCTAGCTGTATTTGGGATTGTGTAAGCACAACAATGACCTCAATCCATCCTGTTTGATCACTAAAATGCACAATAAAATGTACCATTTTATTATTATTAAAAGTTGAATCAAAACGAGTTGAAACCTGAGATTGAATTAGTTTGAAAACCTGAATATAAACTAATCGAGCTAAATATTATTTATATTTTTGGATCAGATATCCTTTTGCCTAACAACCGATACAGTTCAATCCACAACCACCCGCCCCTACCTCACAACCAACCAAAATGTACACTCTGTCCCTTTTCTAATTCTTTTTCCCGATGTCCCTCCTGTGGACGAGTTTGTTTATAAGAATGAGTTTGTTTATAAGGACAACTCCTAACTATAAACAAGCTCTAGTTCATCCATAAATTTTAGGGATAGTGAGATGAAATCCACTACTAATGCTCAAAGTTCTCTTTCATTAAGGTAAGATGGAAATGAAGTTAGCCAAATATTTTGGTTTTCTGAAACTTAAAAAGCATGTCCAATTTTCAAAATCATATTGCAATTTTTATTAATTTGTTACTTTTATATCATGTCTCACTTTTTCTCTCTCAATTATTATATCCTTATTATTTAATGAGATGAGATCCTCTTTTAGACACTCGTAATCGAATATGATGGTAGGAATAAATTTCAAAGTTTTTAATATATTAAATTCAAAAAATAAAAAAACTTGGACTCTTAATTCTTTTTTATGACACATGTTAAAATTTAGATTCGATACTTAATTCTTAGGATATTAGAAAGGATCCGACCCTTTATTTAATATAGTATAAATAATTGTCATTGGTTCGACCATAACTCAAACATAGTCGATCCATTAAACCATTAATATGTGTTTCAACTTCAATTATTAGTAAGATTTTGAAAATAAGAAGAAAAAAACATCTCTTGTTGTTTTATATCATAAATAAATGAAATTAAATGAATATCATAAATAAATTAAATTAAATGAATATCATAAATGAAAAATATATATAATAATATGGAAAGCAAATCTACTGTAATATAAAAAGTGAGAAAGAATCCTAGTAATTATTTTAATATTTTGATGAGATGCTGAAATTGTATTTTTGGAAATTAATTAATTATTAACATTATTTTTAATTTATTTTAATAGCCATTATAGTATATTTTAATAGGCACCTCTAAAATCTTCTCATCTTTTTTGATAAACAATATGAATTTTGAAAACAAGTTTTTTAAGCCTTTTTTTTTAATAAAACACAAATGGTAAGGATTAAATAAAATTAAAGTAAAGCTTTATTTTCTTATTTTTATTTTTAAAAAAACAACCAAGTGAGTTATTATCATATGATATTAACTACATATATCAAATGACGGCATAATACTCTATTATAAATCATATACACAAATAAAATATTGATAATCATTATTATAGTATTAAACTACCATCTATCTCATATTTTCTTCCATATTTTTTCAATGCATAAACAATTTTCCTTTTATTCAATAATTGTTTTTTATTCATTTAATTTACTTATATTCTTTCCATTTGTGAGCTGTAAAACTACTATATTATATTAATTGAAATATATATCTATATATATGGGATAAAATCTTTTCTTCGAAAATATAATAAATAGTTTTGAGAGCTACAAGTTAATTCTATCAATCAAGTATAAAATAGTATCCTAATAAATGCATTTAATGTTTAATTGTCATTTCCACCTATAAAAACATGTTATTATTTTCTTTTCTCCAACCTAAAAACCACTATGGCCAACACAAACAATTTCCATAGTCCTGAATATCTTACCAACTTGCGAGAAATCATGGCTATTGTTGATTCTCAAGTTGCTCGTGAAAATATTCCTTCCATGCGAAGGCAATATTTCTCAAATCATATTAATCCTCAGAGAGAGTTAATTTCAAACCCTATAGTTCCAAATTTCAATAGGCCAGTGCTAATGCAAAAACCCAGAAACTTTACTAATAGTAGGGTTTTCCAAGCACCATTTTCTGAAGTGGCATCTCGTGGAAGTTCTAGCTCTTTTCTCTTTAACAACCGAGGTAGTACTTCACAACTATCTCAGGCACAACGATTTTCATCAGAGGCTATTAGAATCCAACAAGAAATGAGAATGAAAATGTCTCCAATTGATGGTACTATGCCATTAATAAACATGTTGGATAAACCCATCAACAACAATGATTTCATTATTGGGGATAATAACTTGTATCGTGGAAACCCTGATTTGCGAATCTTAGATCTGACGTTAAAGCTCTAGTATTTAGCGTCATGAATTATTATATTGTATGTGGAAACACAATCTTTTCATGTAATGTTTCTCAAATAATTAGTGTGAATAAAATTGTGTCGACAATTATGAGTAGTGTTTTTGTTTTGTGTTATATTGCAAAGTTTTATCATCTTGGTTCTATTTTTTCTTAATGGTGTATGTGACATTGAGAATATCGAGTGTCAAAAGGAAATAAAATGTTATTTTAATTTTTTATTAATGAATTTTCTAGGAGTAATTGATTTTTATCTTGATGATTATTCTTTTCGTTTTCAAATTGAAATTGCAATCGTATTGTGGGTGAATACAATTTGATGCAGCTTTTATTTTTCTGGTGGTATATGAGGATTATAAGATAATTTTGAATAAGAGGAAAAAATGTATGTACTAATGCTGTATAAGTTTTATATAGTATTATTGTATCATTTATTATTTATATTTAATTATTATTATTATCTTTTCAAAAAAGTAATATAAATGAATGAAATTAGACTTCTCTTCAATACTAGACAGGAAAAATGATGTAAATAAAAGAAAAAAGTTAGATGTAATAACACTTGTATCCTTGTATCTACCATAACAAGACAAGTTTACACTTAAAACTAAAGAGAAAAACAACACTTCTATCTCCATTAATAGAGAGAAGTCTAACCCAAATAAATGATAAATAATAAATTAATTGTATATAAATTTTTATATTCACAATACAAAAATATTACTATATTATTAAATTAGATGCTAGAGATCATGATGTTGAGCAATGAGCCAATCAGTGGCTAGTAAAAAAAGAAAGAGAGTTGTGAAGATGTGATAAAGATGTATTGTTTCAAATTATATCTCAGACTAATAAATGCATTCATATTGTTTAAAAAAATAATTTTTTATTATTTTATATAATTTTATTTTAATATCATTGATTTGAGATATTATTAAGGATAACAGCTCATTGCTCGTAAAAATGAATGTAGTCAAATGTGTGATAAAGACAAACAAAAAAAATATAGGGATAAAATATTAATATATTCATGAAATAAATAAAGTATTCCATTCAACGCATAACCTTTTCTTCTATTAAATAATAGTCGTGTTTCCTTTTATGTATATACATTAAATGTATTCTTGTAACTTTTCTCAACTAGTGCGACTAAATTAAATTTCTCCCCAATTATGTCACCCCTAATATTTAAGAATTATGCAAATCAACCATTTATATATATTGACTTTGCAGTAAAGTTTAATTAAAATAGTATTGTGTGCTGCAATATTAATAACTTAATCTTTTCCATCATTAGTCTTGACTCCCTCTTACGGTCTTACCACTATTCTTACTAAAACTCACCCTCCCTCTCAAATAATCACTTAACCAATAGATGACACAAAACAAAATCAATTAAAAATACTTTAACAACCTATAATTATAAGGCCCGACAAGTAACATTTGACACATGTTTTTTAATTGTTATTCCTTCATGACTCATTAAATGAATTTATAATAACAAATTAAATGATTTTAAAAATTCAAAAATAAAATTGCTAGTAATTATTAAGCTTTGTGAATACTGATTATAATTAAAAAATTTCCAATGTGCACAAAATTAGTTTCAAGTCCTCTAAAAATATGATTTTTTTCGCCATAACTCATTTTAATAATTTTACAAAGCTATAAATCATTGAAATACTTTTAAATAGGTCAAAATAGTTATTTGACTCTATAAAACCAAGAAAATTGTTGGAACATTCTTTTTGAGCAAAAAATTACCTCAATATTTATAAATGAGTAAAAATAATATTGATTTTATAAAATCATAAAAATGATTAAAATATCATTTTTAATTATTTTTTTTTTAAAACCATGCCACATAAAATACACAAAGTACTATGTAAGATCAATCAAAGAAAGTACTCCAAGCAACTCATACACTAATAAAAAAAAGGAAAATATTGACAACTATCGCTAGCGCATAAGGATAACAATGAGTATTCTGACCCACAGGAATATTTATAATGGGTCAGGTATGAGTCTACGTTTTTTGACCTACATATATTTGGTATCAAAGATTTTGAAACAAGCTCTTGAATAAGTATGAGTAATTAACTTACATAATTGTAATCTTACATTAATATTATGCTAATCATAATTGTAATAATTGTAACAAAAATATTACGGTAATCATAATTGTGATATTATATTATTAATTCATAACTATAATATCATGTTGATCCATAAATATACATTGATGTTATGTTGCTAGTTCATAACTATGATGTTATATTATAACAATTATTGCTAAATAATTTTTTATCATAATTATAATGTTATGTTATTAATCTATAATTGTGATGTAATATTATGTTGATTAAAGAATTGTTACTAAATAATTATTCATCATAAGGGTGCATTAATGATTTTTAATTTTTTTTGTTTGTTTGAGTAAAAAAGCTGTATTTAATCGAAAATTTTATTTGCATTTAGATTCTATTTTTTAAATTTATTATTTTCTTCTTTTATTGTTTAAAATAACATAAAATATTATAGGAAACAAACACACAATTTCATAAATTGTTCATAATTATTTTTAATATTTTCTAAATTTTGCATACGAATAGATTTAGTGGTAGATGACCCATTGGTATTGACGTAGGTCTGAATCTAAAATAAATAAACGGGACAAGTCTAAATATTGTACTTCTTATACTCATCCAAACACATTATTATCTGCGAACACAAAAAATATTATCTAACTTTAAGTAGATCAGTTAATCATGCTACGTCGAACAAGTCAACAAACCATTCAAATAAACAAAAACATCTAAATTGATAAAATAGCCAATAATAAAATCACACGTAATCACATAATTGTTCAGCCAACAAAAAAAATAATACCACCAATGGAATACCTGTCTTTAGGGGTGACAAGTGTATAGATTTAGATCGTAATAGATAAGATAAAAAATCATTCACCAATCTATGAATCTATTTTAATAGATTGAATGAATAAATATCCAATTCATTTCATCTTTTTTTAACTTGGAACTACAAATACTTTTGAATCTATTTCAATACAAAATATTTGAAATTCATTTAAAAAATGTTTTTTAGTTTTTCTAAGAAACATTTTCTTTTGAAAAGTGATTTTTAAACTTTTAATTTTTTTTATAATATTCTAGAAACATATAACGTTTAAGGTTCTAGGCGGTGTTGTTAATATTGTATCAGTCATCAAATTGATTAGGATACTGATATAGTGCTTCAATCGATGATTCACTAATTAAACTGTATATCGGTGAAATTAGATATACATATATAATATTTATTTTGGTTTCTCACATATATCCTCGCACTAGAAGCAATCCTGTCCGAGTTGGGAACATCCACATGTACGTGAAGCTAACTATATTAACATTAATGTTGAAAAATCAATAATAAACAAATATTTTTTTATTTTCGTTAGAAACTTAATTTTAAATAAAAATCGGTTGTATGACCGGTACGGTTCAATTAAAAACCGGTTGATATGACCGGTTTGACCAGTTTTAGCCAGTTTTGACAGATATGATTGCATAACCTGTATAATTACTGTACCGTATCAATATTGATATCTGTTCACTAGTTTATCGGTTCAACCAGCCAATATAAAACGACTTTAACAACACTGGTTCTAGGTATAAATTTTTTAACACATAGTTATATTCAATATGCATTTGAAAACAAACTTTTACTATTAACCAAATCCACATGTCGTATAGTTAATCTCAATTAAAAAAAAATCAAAGTAAGAGTGAGAAAGATTACAAGAAATTGAGAGTTGAAATAGTGAATGAGATTGAAAAGTAAAAAACATAGTTTGTTAATGTTTATTTTTTGGATGGACTGAATACTCATGCAAATGAAAATAATAGATTAATTCAAATTCATATTACTAATATTATCATTGGATCGTATATATTTATATCTTTTAGCTCAAATGAATTTAATTTTCTTAGATTTCATGAATTATGGATAATTTTATCGCCTCTGCTTACCATGTTAGAATATATATATATAATTTTATTTTGCATTGCCAAACCTTCAAGATTTATTGCCCAAACTCAATTCATTATATTCTATATCCATTTCAATTATTTTAATAACCTACTATTTATACCGTTGATTTTTTTAATTTATTCAATTAATATTTGTGAATTTAAATTTCTTTATTTTTAATATTATAAACTACGTTTATCAATTTTAATATATTATTATATTACCTCTTCTATTATGTAGGGTTACTAATGTATAAAGCTGCAGCAATTATTTGGTGTCAAAAGTTTAAAAAGTTTTGTTTTGATCAAATTCTGTTTTAATTTTATCTTGTCAATAACAAATAAAAGTGAGTTGGTATAAACAGAATTAATAATTAGCCTGTATAATTTAACTTTTTGTTACTTTACCATTATTAATAACTTATTTTTGTAAGTAACATCATAAAGGTAACATATCATTAGTAATAAAGTAGCACCACTCAAATTATTGCCTCTTTAAAAATAAAAGGTATATAACTATCACTTATAATAAATTTTAGTTTATATTTTGATGATTTATAGAAGTATAATCTATAATATTAAATTTATGGACTTTAAAAAATACGAATTTAACTTATCACTAGTTGTATTAATATATATGTTTTATAGTATATAAAAGAATAAATTATATTTTTATTTCAGGAGATAAATTATATTTTTTGGCCACTAAATAATGACATATGTACTATATTTTTATAGAAAAAATTTAAATGAGATACTTTATTCTCATAGTATAATACATAATACAATTAAGCATATTCCTTTTTCATATTGTAGAGGAAAATAGTAGTTATTATAGCTTTTGAAAAATTAAAAATTATTGCTCTGTTGAAAAAAGAAAGTGTAGTCAATTATGACACTACTAGAAGAAAGTATGTCATAAATGAATAACTTAACTTTAATACTTCACTTAAAATTTTTACTCAAGACTAAACTCTTGGATACACTTTAAATTATATTATTTTGTTTTTATTAAAATGTTTAGTTTAAGGTGAGTAGATTAAACTTGTAATTAATATTTTGGTAGTGCTACTTTTGATTATATGTTTTTTTGTGTGCAGAAATTAAAAATTGTTAAGACCAAAATAAAAAAATAAAAATTACATCATGTTCTGACTTTATCTATACTTATATATTTATACTATAAGTGAAGGAAAAACATGTGTAACTACAAATTTCACTTTCCTATTTTGCCAATAATTTTTTTAATTTGTACAAAATACCATATAACTGTATAACCACCACCAACATATTAACCATCTCTCTAATATTATAATAAAATAAAAAAATATAATATAAAGTATCCTAATAAAAAATACAATATAAAATATATTTGATACAAAAAATATTCCAATTCTCCAAAGTAAAATATATAAAATTTGAACAATTGATATTGTAAAAGTATAAATCTGGGTTAGCAAATAAAAATTACATCATGTTTTGACTTTATTTATACTTATATATTATATATACTATATATAAAGCCAAAATATTTTATAACTACTTACATGGTATAATTTCTTCTAGCTTATTTTGTCTTTCTAATTAAATAATATTACAATATTTTGTCACATAATAAAAAAATATTCATGGAAATTTTCTTTTATAGGCTAATGTTAGTATTTGTTGTGGGTGAGATTCAAATCTTCAACATCTTTCACCTTAACCATCAAATTAAACCACCTTATAACTCTTTTTTTTA
The DNA here is from genome assembly GCF_001865875.1 of Lupinus angustifolius. Classification (NCBI taxonomy): domain Eukaryota; kingdom Viridiplantae; phylum Streptophyta; class Magnoliopsida; order Fabales; family Fabaceae; genus Lupinus; species Lupinus angustifolius. The sequence goes on from NC_032027.1 coordinate 2,762,517, forward strand.
TTTTATTTTTAATTTCCTTAACCATCAATCCACATTTTAACTCCATTTTTTTAATTTTTAAATTTGATATGTGTGAGACTCAAATCTACACCCTCTTGTAATCCGTTTCTTAAACCTTTCATCCTCACCATTAGACTAAAAATACCAAACCACCAAATGCAATTTATAATTACAGTTTTTAATAATATCACAATTGATTTTCATATTTTTTTACAATATCATATATACTCAATACAAAGTGGTTATCGAAGGCTAGTATATATAGTATAGATGTTGGGCAAATTGCACATTGTCTCTAACTTCAAAATTGACTAAAAAAATAGTACATGTTATTATTATTGTAGATTATAGATATAATTCACTTTATAATTTGTCAAATTCCTGTATTAAAAGTTTTTTTGCCTTCTAGCTATGAACATCAGGGTAATACAAGACAACCACACACCAAAGTAACTGTATACGAGAAAGAGGGTAATCTTAAAAAATAATGAATGCCCAATATGTCTTTATACCTAAGATTATTATCTCACTATCATGTATACGTAATAACTAACATACAATATTGTGCCATACATCATCATATGTCGTAATTCATAATTTCTTATTCCAAAGATTTTGGAACACAACTTTAATTAATTAACTTGTGCAAACCAGAGGCAAGGAAACAAATGCCCTGTGTTTGCCATGCATCGGCACGTGTTTGCCATGCATCGGCACGTGTTTGCCATGCATCGGCACGTGCAATTCAAAGGCTACAATTAGTTTTATTGAAAGTCACACTGTGAATTGTGAATTATGATAATATGCTGTGCCACCTATTGTAGTACTTGCACAGTGCAAACTACCAAACGCTCTCTCCACGGCAAAATACACAAATATTTTTTGGGGGTTGTTGGGACATATAAATATATATATTGATTATTTGGTTAGGCTAAACAATTCTTGTTTCTCATTTAGATGGATCGTAGATTTTTTCCATTAAATTAAGAATGAATACCAATTTTGTTCCTTAAAAAAATTTGCCCATACTAATTTAATCACAAAAAAGTAAAGATATAAAGCAATACTTAAAAATTGTGAATGTGATTCAATATAGTGATTATGAAAACTCATAGGAATGTTTAAAAAACTAACTTGACTAACGTTTGATTTTTAAGATCATTTTAAGTTTTCAGTTGTAACTGAATCTTTACTTTTAAATTAATATAAGTTGTTAAGACATATAGGAGTAAATATGTTTTTACTTAAATATAAGTTGTTTCTGGATTACTTTATTAATATATTTATTTTTATAAATCATATAATTATTTTAATTCTCTCCGAAATAGAAGTAATGGTTAAAATTTAAAGTTTGTCAAAATTTAAAATTTATATTTTGGTCAAACTTTAATGTTAAGCTTTAATAGTTTCCAAAAAAATCAACTTTGTTGACAAAACTTCAACGCGTAATGTGTGATTTTTTTAATAAATTTAGGCTTGAATTTTTTATGCATTGGATCTAAAAAATGTCTAGAGTGACCTTGACAATAATGACGATGATATTCAAGGTGGTAGTATTAGTTAGGATGAAGGTAGTTAGTTATATATGATGGTGATGACAGTAGTTATGCATAGTAATGATGATAGTGATTAGATGATTGAAATGGTGCTCGAAGTGATGGTTCTTGTAGGATAATATATTTTTAAAACAAAATAGAAATTATAAAATATTTTTTTTATTGTTCTGAAGATGGAGATAAGATTGAATTGATAAGAATCATTTTAGCCTAAATTTTGAGATATGATTGAATTGAAAAAAAAAATCATTTTGGCTAAATTTTGTGATGTATTTTCTGAAAGTATATTGTTTATGTGTGAAGTTTTTTCTTCTTTTCCTACCTTAATTTGAGTGATGATACTCATGATGAAAGGAACTAGAGTAAAAAATGGCTTTAACCTTTTGAAAAGGTAAACAAAACCATATTAAATAAGTGTTTCATGTGCTTCAGATTTCAGCCACACTTTACACACAGACAAACACATAGATGCCACACGCCAGACACGCTTTTGCAAGCTGACTTAGCTAATTCTATAGTGCGAACATATATAATTCTATTGGCTAAATCAAATATAGGATTGGCCAGGGGCGATCTTCTCTAGGACTGGTGGGGCAGTTGCCCCCTCAAATATTTCAAAAAAATATTATAGAGATATTTTATTTGGTATATTTTAAAATTTAACAACAAAATTTAAGAATAAGATTGTAATATTTATGTATTATTAGTGTAAAAATTTATACACATTCACTATCTCATTCATCATTCATTTAAATTAATGTTTTTAAAGAGTTAATAAAGATTGAATATGAATGATAGGTGATGAAGTAAAAAAGTATAAAATTCATACACTGTTAGTGCATATATTATTCTCTCCAAGAATAATACTTCTACACGACTTATTGGACAAGAAAAAAATCAATATTCTCTTCAAAACTCTCATCTTTTATGAAGTTTCACTCTCTTTAGTATCACATGACATATTTCTCTCCCCTAATATCGCTTTCGATAACTCTCCAACTCAAACCTATTTATTTTTTCACCTTAAAAATGTCATATTTGCTCTTTATAAATCAGTTTTCTTCAATTGCTTTTTTTCATAGCACGTTATTATATGCCTATGAAGTCATGACATGATTACTTATGATTTGTTTGTTTCTTGCATCAAATTTTATTCATAGACGTTGTTATTCTTTGTTAGTGAACTATTTTTTTATTAATTAATTTTAGTTGGGTTATTCCATTGCTATGTATGATATTCTTAATTTCGTTATTTCTATCTTTATATATTTTTCTCTTAAAAAAATATTTGTATCAATCTCAAGCATACATTATTTTGATTCTCTATTTGAAAGGATTGAAAAACTAACTTTATGCTCGATTCTTCTGAGTTTAAAATACATATAATGTTTATAAGAGATAATGAACTTATTTGTGCTTAGGAATATTTGGAATTTCTTCATAGATTTGTTATGTTATATTTTTATCATGTTTCTTGGGAATTTAAACATGAAAGAATAACTCATTTTTACATTAAAAATTATATATATTCTAATGATTTCATATATTATTTATGTATAAATCATAATGCTGCCCCCTCTAAAATTATGGTCAAGATCCGCCACTGGGATCAGCATATTAGTTCATTTGGAAGTGAACTGCTTTATAGCTGTTAGATAAAAAAAAAAATTGGTTATCGATTACCACTTTGTGCACCTTTTAGAAGTCGTAGTAACATTATACAACTTTAGTATATAAGTCGTGATGTAATAATACAAGTACTTCAGGTCAGTATAAAAGTTGTGATTACATACAACGACTTCTGGATGAAAGTCGTGATGAAGTAATACAACTTCTGGTCAGTATAGAAGTCGTGTTGACATATAATGACTTATGAATGAAAGTCGTGATGAAGTAATACAACTTCTGGTCAGTATAGAAGTCATGATGACATATAAAGACTTTTGGATGGAAGTCGTGATGAAGGAATACAACTTCTGGTCAGTATAGAAGTCATAATGACATATAACGACTTCTAGATGGAAGTCATGATGGAGTAATACAATTTCTAGCCAGTATTAGACGTCGTGATGACATATACTGAATTCTAAATGGCCTTCAGGAAGTTGTGATGACATATAACGACTTCTGAACTGAAATTGTAATTTGTTATGACGACTTCTAAATTGTAATCAAAGGCCGCATAGAAGTCACACCTTAGTATCATGATTTCTAAACAACAACGATAGCCAGTCACGAACTTGACAGATAAAATTATGGACCATTTGATTCAATGGCTAAAAAAACAGTTCGTTTGGAAGCAAACTAACTTGCGGTGTATAATGTATGTGAGGGGACAAAAACATCAATTCAGATGTATTAATTTATAAAAAAACATGGATACTTACGTAAAGGGTGATGGCTTGTATATTTATATATATAGAAGTCATGTTTATTATCTAAGCAACTTGTTAGTTGCTTCTAACCTATCCTTATTATGCTTGCAGTATATCCCCTCCTATTTTCTCAACTATGGCAATATGGCCCTTAGAATTTGAGCCTATAAGTCATAATGATAACGACAATTACTTCACTTCTTATTACTACTCATTTCCTCATCAATTTTCTTCACTTGAGTCACAGGTTGAGGTTCAAACGTCTACACCACCCTCTGTCCCTAACATGGTGAAGAAGCTCAACCACAATGCTAGTGAACGTGATCGCCGTAAGAGAATCAATATCTTGTATTCCTCACTTTCTTCAGTTCTTCCTTTGGCAGATCAAATGGTATGTTAGGTGTTTTTACTTACAAATAAAAATAGTTAGGAGTTGTTACTTGAGTGTTTGTGGTGTGTTGATTTTATTCTTCCTTGAGCATAAAATAGACATAATTAGAAGCTAAATTGTGATTAATAGAGATATTGTTCCGTGTGTGTTGATTTTGAAGAAGAAGATGAGCATTCCTGGAACAATTTCACAAGTCCTCAAATACATACCTAAATTACAAAAGCAAGTGGAAGGACTAACTAAGAAGAAGGAGGAACTTTTATTGAGAATTTCACAGCAAGTAGATGCACTAATGAACAAAGAATCTCAAAGAAAAATTGCACCTCATAGTTATGCTTTTGTAGTTTCAACAAGTAGATTCAATGATAATGAGGCTTCTATTCAGATTTCCACTTGTGAGGAGGCCAACAAGATTTCATTCTCTGAGATCTTGTTATGTTTAGAGAATATTGGGCTTGTCCTTCTAAATGCTTCTTCATCTGGAACTTTTGGAGAAAGGATCTTCTATAACTTGCATCTCCAAGTAAACATTATAATATTTCTTAATTTAGCTCCAATTAGTGTGTTTTATGTGTTTGATAGAAGGTGATGTCCACTATAAAGTTTTGGACAATTTTTTGTGTGTACAAATTTGTGAACTAATTAAAAGTATCTATGTTTATTCAGGTGGAGAAAACATACAGATTAGAGTCTCAGATTCTAAGTGAAATGCTTTTGTCAATGTTAGAGAAGAAGATCTAATCAAATTAATGTTCGCTGTTATGATGAAGATCTCATTGCTCAGTTATTAAATTTGATCCCTGAAAATTTGTACATATTTTGGAAGCATGGATTGCAAGAGAGAGATCACACACCCCATTATATTATGCGTTCATGATGTTACTCTTAGGGGATATTTAGATTTATAAAGAACTATTATATCATAATTTAGTTAGTTTTATTACTTTATTTCAATTTATATGTAGTTTATCTGTTAGTTATTATTTGAATTTATTACATCGTGTAATAACTTTTGTTTATATAATAAATTGTTTGGGAGTAACTCATATTGAGTATGACCAATATTAACATGTTCCTAAACTTATATATGATATTATAGCGGTTTCATCAGTTATGACTTATTCTATCATCATTCCCATGTCAAGATGCCAAAAAATTAGTCCCAAACAGAAAGGTCATCGATGAGAAAAGAAATCACCACTAACATAATTTGTCAATAGGAAGAAAAAAAGCATCATCAGGATCATCGTTGGTGACAAGTGAACTCAATAGTATAATAACCATTGGAATTAATGATCGTCGATAGGAAAAGAAGTTAGTGCTCATATAACTTATCATTTGAAGATAAAATATCATCCAAGGAGGACAACCAATATATATAAAATGAAATTTTTTATTTTTGTATTGAAACATGCTGGTATTTGTTTATTTAGACGACTTCCATATGAAATTTGGAATTATTAAGTTGAAGGAAAAATGAATGAAAACTTACACAAGGTGACACAATAAATAAATGGAGATGACTAATTGTAGTTCCTAATTTTTCAGCATCTCCACAATGGAATGGTGTCCAAATAGTTCATAGAGGATGAAACTGCTCTGATACATTATATAAGTTTAGAAATAGGTTAATATTGGTCAAACTCAATATGAGTTAGTCCCAAATAGTTTATTATATAAGCAGAAACTATTATAAACGATAAGATGATAAAGTCATATAATAACTAATAGATAAACTATAAATAAATTCAAATAAAATGAGACTAAAATAATTATAGAAGATTAAACGGTTACTACAGTAGACAAATGATTGGGCCAAATAATATATACTTATGAAAAAAAATATGTATAGATTTTCAGGCATCGAATTTAATATGATGTAAAATGGAAAATTGTAAAATAGTGGCAAAAACTATTATGAAGCAAAAATTATAGAAGATTAAGGACTTAAGTACCAATCGGAAATTGTAATAACAATACCACTATTAGCATTAAACCAAATACAAGATCTCCCCGCCATTAAATCAAAAGCAACCACTAAATTATGTCAAACCTCCTTAGTCCTTACACACAACAATTAGGTCAACATCCAATGACAAGTAAATTATGATAATCGGCATTTACACATAAGCCGGAGTGCCTCCAGAATAAATTTAATGAATTTCATAGTTTATATCAAGTTGGTCAGAAACTTATTTTAATGTGTTGATTTTAATTTGTATATTATTCTGAATTTCATAACTACCACCTCATTACTCTTAAATTTTTTAACCTCATTCACTTGAGAGATTAAATTCTTAATTAACAAGATAATTTTATTCTTAATATTATAATCAATATTTTTTTATATTTTTCCTGCATCCTTACCAAAATCAATTATTCTTACTATTGTAACTGTTTAAAATTAGGATTTCTACATTTGAATTTAATTTTAAACATATTTTTATGACCTAAAAAATTTTAAATATAGTAGTAACTTTTAAACATTTTACTTTTTATTGGCTGTGTAATTAAGTTAAAAAAATAGTATATTGCGTAAACAAATACAAATATTATACGAATCAATACTTTTTGTTCGTTATAATATAGTATAAGAATAATTAAAACAATATTTCCTTAGAATTATTAATGCATTTTGTACTGAACACAAAAAGTGAAAATATGTTGACTAATATATTATTTGGATTTGTCTTCATAATATATCACATTTGTTTAACTTAATTATACTTATTATCCTTTTTTATTTAAAAGATCACACATATTTCTTATGTAGATGTAATCAGTGTAACGTACGTATAAAAATCAGGGCTTTTTTTTGTAGGTATAAAAAATGGAGAAATAATTTGTGTAATTTTACTAAAATTCAGGGAGTTTGAATTTAATTTACTCTTACTTTTATTATTAGTATTATTATTTTGTAAATTAGTTGTGTAGCTTTAATGTAATTTTAGACGAGTTTTTAAAGTATAACTTTCTAATTAAAAGTATGTTAATAATTTATTTAAATATATTTATATTTTTTGAAAACAAATATAAATTTTAGACTTTGTTGTTGTTGCCAGAAAAATAATTTTTTAATCTTAATGATCTATGAGGATTAGAGGATTTTTATTGTGTATATATTATTAAAGAGGTATATATAAATATTTATATTTCATAGGTGTCCGATAATATTATTGCAGAAAACATTAGAAAAAGTCAAAGTTGGTTTTTGGCAAACCCAACTGACAATTACACTTTCTAACTTATAAAAATTCTCTCAAATTACAAGAACCTAATAATTGAGAGTAAGTATTTTTATACTCTTATCCTCTAAAGATTTCCATATAAATTTGCCTTGCGGTACCATGAGTTTTGCTAATTATTTCGTGCAAACTTTACATTTGCTCTTATAGTAATTTCCTCAGTATTTTGGTTATGAGATAATCTTCTATTTTTCACAATCCAAAAAATGATATATACTAGCAGCCAAGACAAAAAAATAGATGATTATTGAAAAAACTTATTTTATATAATATTATAAACATTATGAAATTCAAGTTTAGTTAATTTATTCTTTAGGGTGTATTTGGTATAGATTATATTTTGAGTCTTTGTTTATAAAGTGTAAGATTATAAGCTAATCCCATTCATTTGGATAATAGAGAAAAACTATTTTTACAGATTAAATTACAAAAAAAAAATGAAATTATTTGTTTATATTATGATTATTTTTGTTGTTTTAATAATATTTTTAAAGTATAGATTTTTTAATATTTATCATCATATGTATTTGTACTGTAAATTTTGTAATTGTTAAGATCTCATGATAAAGATTACAAATATATTAAAAGAAAAGACAATATGAAAATTAATATCAATATTTAAAAACAACATCACACAAATAATAAAGTTATTAAACTTGAATTAGACAATTCATAAAATAAATAGTGCACAAATGATAAAAAAAGCAACACAATGGGGATGAATCCAAAAAGGATGAAAGTGTTATTGAAATTGATGGATAAAATGGGAAGTGAAATTGGTTGGAAAATATATGCAGTCCAAAAAAATAAATCACCATAAAGGAGATGTCACTTTTTACTTATTTTTTCATAAATAAAAGTTGAGTTTATAATCTAAGTGAGTTCTCAAACATACTTGTGCTACCACTTTAAGCTTATTTTAAAAAAATAAGTAAAAACTATAAACTTTTATTAATACCAAACTCGCTATTAAATTACATTTTGTCATAGAACTTAATTATTTTAAAATCTATGAGAAATATTTTGAGGTGCTTTACTTGAAACATTTTATAAAGGTATAAGTTATAAGAAAAATACAATATGTGCTAGTTGTTGGTATGTTATGTCTTTATTGTATGTAAAGAATTATTATATATATATATATTCATGTATAAGTTCTATATTTATTTTAACAGATATGGTACTTGTTATCATTTTATTGTATTGTTATGTTTATTTATTTGAATGATGTAGAATTATTAAATTATATATGATTTCTAATCAATGTGCATTTTTCAAATCTTTCTATCCAAATTATTATCTTACCATCATCTGGTACGTGGAATTAAAGTTCATACCCTTGGAACATAAGAAACATACGGGATTATTTTTACATATATGATTGATAGGATATAAATTTATATGTGGTGCTTAAAAATGTGAATTTGGTCCGATCCAGAGTAAGATATTATATTTATTTTGTATATGTGATTTCTCATATGAGGGATCTGTATATGCTTAAGTAATAGTAACATGGTGATGTAGTGAGAAAAATCTAAGAGAAAATAAAAATTAAAGTTGTATTGCTTTAAGTGATTACTAAATGAGGTTTATGTCTCACTCCTATCTTTTTACTTGACCTTTGGTTGAGTTAAAAAATAAGTGTCTTATGTTAGATCTAAGGGTAAAAAGACCAATAATTTAGTGAAAATAAGAAAAGATTATTTATCACTTTTTCTTAGAGATTTAATACTCATTTTGTGTATGTGGGATTTATGGTGACCAAAATTTCTTTAATATGTATGCTGAAGAAGATAGAAATAATTTATTCCAATAAGAAACTTAGGCTTCGCGAAGAAAAATTACAACTCATTATTTTGGAATTTTCAACTATAATTGTTGTCTTAAGAAGTGTAAATGTAACATCCTAAAATTATGTTTTCTAAATTAAGTTTTGTATTTACTATTATGATTTATTTATATTTATTTATTTATCAAAGAATAAAGAATTTCATATTTTGTTTTATGATAAAATATTTACAATAATATAATGAAATTAGTTTAAGAACATAATAAAATGTTAAGATAACGATGAATAATAGAATTATATTGTTTTAATATTCTTTATTTCCGAAGGAAATGAACAAGATATCAAACGTTGAATAGCATACTTATATACAAAGTATTCAATTAAATTTTATTTTAAAAATTAATAATAATGAGAAATACCAAGAATGAAGAAAAATGATATACAAAGAGATTATCTATGCATGGATAGAAAATTTAAATTTAAGGATTTCCACCTAAAATCAAATTAAGGGGATATGAGTTTATCTAAATCATTATTTACATTGCGTTATGCAAAAGAAGGTTTAGTAATCAGGGTCAAATATTTGGTCAGGTAAAATTTGTTTAAAAGAAAATCATATATTATATCTGAAATCAAATAGACCACAAAAAATGAAAAATATATTATTGTTGTAGCGGAATATCCATGGAGAAATTTAAATAGAGAAAATGACACTGAGAAATTAACGTGGTTCAGCAATTTGCATACGTCCACGGTTGAAGAGCAACAATGATATTATCACCATGAAAGAGAATTACAAGTTCACTCAAGTGTTTCACTCACTTCCAAAACCCAAGTACACCCAATATCACCCTCTCTCAAAGTATATCTTAAAAGATAAATAGATATTATTGATGAAGAAATTAATTTCTAATAGAAAAAATCTAACAAATCTTTTAGGGGATATCATTGAAAAAATCAACATGAGTGGTATTGTCGTCTTTGGCAAGCACAACATTGAAGTTAAGCGATGAATAGGTAGCCAACCCAACAAATAGAGAGGTAGATCCTCTCAATTAGCAAGTTAACTAAACAAGTTAAGTAAGAGCATCTTAACCATTCATGAAAGAAAATCAACTTTGTTTTAATTCTTTGCAATTGTTTCCTTCTACAATTTTCCTCCATTTTCACCTATCGGAGTGACCAGCTTGCCAATAAACATAAACAACTTAGTATATAAGCACATATGGGAATCACATGTCTGTATTTTTGTCTTATTTTTTGTTCTCATCCAATTAGAAAGTCTTATTTAATTAAAAAAAAAAATTATAAAAATAGAATTTTTATATTATTTTGTGATGTTTGATTAACTAAGGACATGATGATAAGATATGGTTAAAAATATAATTTTCATCTCATGTCGTAAAGATATGTATGAAAATGAGAGTAATGTATTTTCTTATATAAAGAGATAAGTTATTCCTCCAGCTACTAAAATTATGACATGTGTCATACTTAATCATTTTCTGTAAATATATATTTTTTAAACTAAAACATTAGTACATATGCCATAATTAGTGATGTGTAGTGAGTAGCCAATTATGATAGGTGCTACTAGAATCTTAAGAATATGAATACATAAATTACATTTTACTCAATACTCAAGTTTTAATTATCTCAAGTCTTTCTTAAGATTAGGAATGTGAATGCATTATAAACATCATACATTTATTTAAGCATCATGAAGAAAACAATGGATGCTTACATAAAGGACGATATAGATTGTATATATAAAACATAGCTTCAGTTCCTCACTTTATTCACTGCTTCCTCTGCCAGATCACATTATACTTAACATCACTCTTCTATTTATTTAAGCACATTAAACTTTAAAGCTAAAGTTAATATTGCACACCATAATGGGGTCGAATCTAGAATGGGCCTAAATGAGACAAACACAACAACGAAATTTAATTTGGGCCAAATTTGATATTGGACTATTTGGAATTAATTTGCTGAAGATTAAATCGAAGTGGTGAGTTTGACTAGGTTAAATGACCATAGTTGATTAAAATCTACATGATACAATCCAAAAACTATAACAATGCTCTCAAATACCGGAGAGACAAATGCTACAAATAACAAAAAATATATAATATATTATGATATTTTTATCCTTTTATTTATAATAAAATAATATTCTTGTCATTGAAAATAAAATAGCAACAAAAATTTATCCATTTAGTACCAGAGATGATCCTTGTGCCTAAAAAACGGGGATAATTTTGTGATTAAGTCAGGGATGTAGGGTTGAAGATTGAAATGGGTACCTTATGGAACCTGTAGTCCTAAACCATTCTTTTTTTTTATAAGCAAAAGTATATTAAAAACAGGCACAAGGGGTGTCAACTCAATTACATCTTACAAAGAAGAAGAATACAAGTATAGGGATCAATACACCATTGTGCAAAAGTAAAAGAAAAAGATCTCAACTTTTTGGAAATCCACAACCAAGATCTAATTTGGATCAAGTCCATGATCTGAATATAACTAAAATTCCCCCCTAAAGATGGTGTCATTTCTCATCTTCCAAATAGACCAAACTACAGCAAACCACATCATTCTCCAAACAGCTTTCCCTTTTACAATTCTACACAGAGATTCATGCATCTTAAATGATTCCAAAACCGTATCCGGTAGAGCTATTTGAATTTGAAGCCAAGAATAGAACCCTTTCCACACATTAGAAACAAAAGGACAAGAAATAAAAAGATGATCTATATGTTCATCATATAACAGACACAAAGCGCACGTCAAATCATTCTCCCTCACAATATGTCTCTTATGAAGCTCAGTTTTTGTTGCAATCCTTCCTCTAATAACTTTCCAAATTAAACAACAAACTTTGGAAGGAGCACAATTAATCCAGCATAAATTAAGAATATTACCTAGCTCCACCATTACTGGACTCAACTGAGCTAAATAAGCAGAATTCACCACATAGCAACCTGATTTGTCAAGGTTCCACCTCCATCTATCATCAACACCACTTTTGCAAGAATGATTCTGGATAAGATCATAAAGGTTTTTAACTGCTTCTTCCTCCCAAGGAAACAAGGTCCTCCTCCACAGAACGTTCCAAGTCCACACCCCATTACTAGATGTCCCACAATCAGCAACTAAAGCCTCCTTCTCCATAGCGAGCAGCAATAATCTCGGAAAAGTATCTCTAAGGGCTTGATGGCCAAACCAAATATCCTGCCAAAAACGAGTGTGTAATCCATCACCAATTTCTTTCCAAAGATTATCATCCAACCAATTGGAATCACTATTCGACCCCGAACCAATTTTCACCAAATCCCTCCACCATCTTGACGCCGATGGAATAGAGTTAAAGACCCCATTAGTGCCATACTTAGAGTCAATCACTCTAACCCACAGAGCATCAGAATCCACAAGTCTTCTCCATTTCCATTTTCCCAACAGACGAGAAAGATCCTTGACACCTAGCCCCCTAAGCCTTTTGGGCTTACACACTTCAGACCAAGCAATCCAAGGAATACCTCTACCACCACTATTTTTATTCCAAAGGAAATTTCTCTGAAGAGAAATCAATTTCGAAACAACCTTCTTCGGAGCCTTAAAAATCGATAACATGTATGTAGGCATATTCGCAAGCACCGAATTAATGAGAACAATTCTACCACCAAAAGAAATATGCTTGCACTTCCACCCTGCCAGTCTGTTGGATACCTTCTCAATAACACTCTGCCACGAAGAATAGTTACTCGGGTTAGCCCCAACTGGAATTCCCAGATACATAAAAGGAATGGAACCAATTCTACACGACATGCCACTTTCTCTATGATCAGAACTTCCTTCTTCATTTCTTTGTTTCCCAACACCTTTTTTTATATTTTACTACAAGCCTCTTAGTATAATTTACCTTCATAAACTTGTTTTCTTCTATACTTGCCTTTATTCTATCTTTAAACCCTGTGGTCCTCTCTTCCAACATCTCAATGCGACCAGTCACACAAATCATGTCTAAACCACATTGATGCTGCCCACCAAATTCCCTCACTTTGACCGGACCAAAATGATAGAAAACCAATTTAAATTAGAGAATAAACAAACAAATTACACAGAAAAGTGTATGGTTGATGGTCCAGAAGTGTTCAATTCACTTAACTTGCGTTCAAGCAAGTCCAATTCTGGGTCCAATCTGAAATTAGTTAAAATAAATAAAACATAATTCAATTATAATGTATTTTATGTTTATAAGAAAAACTAATATTGATATTCAATTTTATCTACAAAAATATGATCTATTATTTTGGTGTATGTTTGTGGTTGAGTCAAGTCCTACATGTTTAATTCATCTTAAGCAAGATATGGAGCTTGAGTTTACTTGTGGTTGTGAAAACAAAATTATTTTGGTGTATGTTGTACATTATTAGGAAGTTTTTTATATTGAGTATTTGAATTTATGAGAAGGAAATAAAAATACAACTAGATGTTTACCAAGTGTTATAAATTTAGGAATTATAAATAATAAATATAAGAAAAAGTGCTATAGGTGTGTGAGTATATTTCGTTGTCGATTTGCAAACATTTTAAAGTAGATTAGTTTCGTTGTTCAAGTTAGTCTAAGACCTCTTCAACCTATAAACGTTTTAAAATAGTTTACTTTGATTTTCATTAATTTCGCTTTCCTACATGCTCGGCTGCTCCTAATAGAATTTAGTCTAAGACCTCTTCAACCTATAGATGTTGCTTCATGCCTAACCATCGTGGGGCACTAGTTCTTTAGCTTGTTCGTTGTGAAGAAATTGTTCACTATGACCTCTCTTTAAATGCCTCATTAGGAACATTGAATGCAAACAAATAGTGCCATGTGATTTAATGACCATTCTTTTATAAATCCTTATATACTATATGAAAAGTAACATAGTAACATGTGATACAAATTGATACATTGTTTATTAATGATTAATTTACAAGTAACACATGTCAATTGCTTGTGGCGAAAGAGGATTTAGTAGGAGGATGCTGATATACTTTTAATTGCATATTGTTAGGAATCCCACATTGGGTAGCATATATAGTTAATTCTATGTGGTATTTTAGCCATAAGGTTCTATCATCTAATAGACAAGTCTTTTGGTTTGAGTTATCCCCATATGATGAAATGCTAACAATTGATGTCTTTTATTGAAAGTTGTGTCACATAAATGATTATCTATAAGTTGAATTAATGTATATTATTGAATATTGATAGTTGAGTGAAGTTAAGCCGCCAAAAGATAAAGGGCTATCATCGGGTTAATATCGATAGAGCGAAAGCTGTCGTGGATGTCGGCCCTTAAAATGGAGACGAATGTTAGGAGTCTGACATTCGGTAGCATAACAAACAAACTCAATATAGTACTTAAGTTATGAAACTCTCTCACATGATAGACTAATTTTTTAGGTTGAACTCTTTTCATTTGCTTAAATCCTAACACATATATATCTTAAGGGAAAGAAGCAAAAGATTCCACAAAAATTAACCAAAATTTGGTGGATTATTAATTGACATTGAACAATACACAATGAACAAGTAAAGAAAGTGCTCCAGCTTTTCACCTTTCTAGAATTAATTGGTACAACTATATTCAATTATACCCAATCACCTATTAGATTTATGAATCCAAGGCCAACAGTTCTTAACTACTTGAGATATATGTCGATTGATCCTAGGGGAAGAGTTTTATGGGAAATATTGGTAGGGACATGTGAGGTAAAGAAACAAAGAATGCCGCCTTATACTAGTTGATTTATTTTAATAGTGACATACCCCCTAAACTAAAATACATATATGTACAAAACTTTTCTCATTTAGGGGTTTTAATCAGACACATAAAATGTATCTTCGATAGAGGGGCCGTACATGAATAAGGAGAAGAACGATTTTGAACTTTATAGGAATGATTAGCAGCGTGCATGAATCTTGAGATACATTTTCTTTTGTGGAGACATAACTACATAAGAAACATGCATGCGTACTTGCATGATGATGAAGTTGGAATATATATGATCATGTGAAAGCTTGGGATATTGGCCGAGCAAAAAGATTGGTTTAAATGAAAAACATTTAACTTTTAAATGGTCCATGTGGAATACTTGTACCCATTTTTCTTTAGCTAGTAAATTTTATTTAAAAAAATAAAAGATATTATCCATTATAATATGAGATATTATTTTTATATTTATATATCATCTAGTTATTCTCTGCAATTTAAGTTATCCTAAAATATTTTCATATATTCTAGTAAATTTATAATCACTCATCTTCATTTTAAACTTCAATTAATCTCGTCTTAGGAAAATTACTACATTTTCAATGAGATTATTCAGTTTTGACTAATATTAGTTGTGTAATATTATATGTTATATAGATGAACTCAAATTTTAATACCTCATTTAATGGCGGACATAATTATCTTGATCTCTAATCTACTTTGCATTATCTTTCAAGTCGCATTTCCTAAAATACACAGTCGGTATCTTTTAAGGCGCTTTTTTTTTTTTTTTGTAACACCCTCAGGTCCATAAATATATTGAGTGTGCCACTGATTAAGTTTAAATATTCTCCTTTCAGGGGAGTCTTCCGCGACTCGAACCAGTGACCTCATGGATAAATAGTCACTATACCACTGAGTCCCCACCATCTGTAGCTTACTAGTAGTGACTCAGTGGTATAGTGACTATTTATTCCTGAGGACACGAGTTCCAGTCGCGAAGGCTCCCTAGAAGGGGAATAAAATACTGTAAGGAGTATTTAAGCTTAATAGGTGGCACACTCAGTGTATTCAGTGGGGGTGTTCGCAGTCCATTTAGATCGGTTTTTAGGCAAAAAATGATATGATTCAAACATGTAATTAACATGCGATCTGGACCGGTCAGTTATGTTTATATTAAGATGTCCGATCCAAATATAATATGCGGTTTCGGTTCGGTTTGGATCGGTTTTATTTTATTTTATAAAATATTGAAATTGCACTTACATTTAAAACTCATAAAAATGACTAAATATTAAGCATAAAACAACAATGAAAAATAGTGTTCAACAACATTAAAATGTGTGCAACTATAGTATAAGTAAACAACATCATAAAATAATAATAAATAGTAAGACAATAATAATAAAAGTAAAAAATAGTAACAACAACAACAAGATATCAATAATAACAAGACAACAAAATAACAAGATATCAATAACAATAATATGAGCGCTTGCAACGTAATTTTAACCGTTATGATGTTCCATCGATGATTAATAACAATAATACTTTCACAACAATAAAATTGATCATAAAACACTTAATGAGAATAACACTTGAATCCTATTTATTTGGTTGTGAGTTGGTTTAAGTTCTAAAAAAAGTGTATCAAAAAACATAGCAACATATATATATATATATATATATATGTAAAAGTATGTGTTATAGAATATAACAAATAAAATATAGATACAATTTTGGAGTTGAGACTTAAGAATAAGTTTGAAAGACACTTAAAAGTATTAACACTTAAACTTTATATATTATTTTGGTCCAGTCTGGATCCAAGAGGTGAAACCAAAATCCGGACCGGACCAATTAATCTTTAAAAAATAAGTCTAACACAATCCAAATGCATCGGTTTTTGCGGTTTCGGTCTATTTTGGATCGGTTTTCGGTTTTATTGTTTGACCGATTTGAATTTGAACACCCCTAATATTCATGGGTCTGGGAGGTCGCATGTTAGAATTGGGGTGTTACACAAACTGCAAGTGCACTATTATGTCATCAAGTAATAAAATATGGATCCCACGAGGACTAGAAAACTCCTTTAATTATAACAATTAATTTATACTTAACTCAAATAAGGAATAAAATTGAATTTAGAACAATTGGCAAGAATAATTATGAAAATAATCAAAAGGGATTGAAATCTAATATAGGAAGAGTTAGAGGATAATGGTTACCGCCTTTATACTTACGAATTCTTGTTTTGCTCATTTTCATGAACTTTAAGTAGCAAGGGTGAATTGCTCTTTGATATGTGTCATCCTCTCTCGAGTCCCGACACGTGTACTCAATTGAAGTCGCACCTACTCTCGTAGTACGATTATCAATCAAATCATTTACTTGGATCTTTCTATCCAATCGCTTTGTAGCAACCCAAGGTGAATTCCAGAAACCCCCGAGAATCCTAATACTACTCTCGTGAATTAGGATTCTAGTTTGAATAATTGAATGGTCGGATAGTTGGGTTCACCTCTCGGTCCTTCCCTAATGTATCTAAGAGGTGTAATTTGTTGGCCAGACAAATCACATGAATAAAACTCAGTTTCATGATTCAAATCACAATGCTCAATGAAATAGAAGTAAGAACAAGTGTTTATTGAATATAAAAGGGCATAGCCCCAATCCTAGAAACAAGGGGAATTACTCACTCATGATGTAGAAGAGAATCCTAAATTCTAAATTAGAGAATTGTAATGTAAAGAATGTAAAATCCTTGAGGGAGAATCCTTATTTATCATAATTACAAAATATTGGGCTAAGCCCAACAAAACAAATCTAAAAAATAGGAATATAATATAACATACATGACTTCTTTTGGTCCTTCAATTGTTCTTCCCATAGCCTCAACACTTAATTCAATCTTCTTGCACCAAATCTCAATTCCTTTTTTTGCTTTGATTCATCCAAACTACACAACATAGCTAAAAACACCTGCTCAATCCGAACAAAGAGAAATAAAAGCTAAAAACAATCCTAAAGTCCTAATTATGTCCTAAAATGCAAGTTAAATGCAATGCAAATGTAGTATAATTTCACACTTATCAAATCCCCTAAAGCTTATCTCTAGCTTGTCCTCAATCAAGTATTATGTCTAACTTTCACAATCATGTATGAATGATGATATAGAAACTACGACCCAAAGTAACAAGCAATCTCATGTTTATTTTGAAACAATCCAGACATCAAGACAGGACAATCATAAACAAATTCAATTCAAGCTAAGTCCTTAAGTCATAAAAATTGCATGAATTAGGGTTACTCTTCTCTCATCACTCTCATGTGTTTAAGGGTCATAGTGTTTCACTAAAAATGTTTGTGAAAGTAAATTACCATAGGCTTGATTATAGACCAATCGTCACTGATTGTATTTGAATGCATGCAAAAATCAAGAGGTCTTTAAATGATTGTAATGGTGCAAAGGTGAATGATTTAAGGTGGATAGTCAAAGAAAGGATAATTCAAAAGGCTTACAAATGTTTCCCAAAATACTTAAACATTTTAGACATCTGATTGAAGCATTGAGATTATCTTGATAGGCCTTACGTTATCATATGACCTTTTTTCAATCAACCTTTCTTCTTACAACAAACTTTTTTTTTCAGTTTTAGTATACTTTGTATTTCTTCTTTTTCATTTTTTTCTTTTTTTTTCATTTTTGTTGTTGAGATTTTATAAAAGAGAATGGGTGAAATTTATTTATTTATTTTCTTCTTCACCTTTTTATGGATTCTTTCATCACACATGACCTTTTTTTACCTTTCTCATTGCTTCAACCAAACATCATAAATTACCTCAAACCCTCATTTGAGTAGTTATGAAAAATCATTAAAGTTCAGACTCAAAAGTGAAAAAATAATGAGTTTTCGATGTTTATAGCAAGCGGTTGAAAGTCAAAAGGAAAAGTCCTAATTGCCTATATCATTTTAATGCATACAGACATACTTCAATCTTGAAACAGTCACAAATCAAGTTCTAGAATATACAATCATAGAAAATTATGCACTCATGAAAGGAAAAAAAGTCGGGTTTTATATAATTTTCAATTCAAATCAAAACTCTTATTGTGTTTGACTCAAGATTCTCACATTTGGTACATTCAGCAAAAGTTATGTAACAAAGACCTTTATTTAACAAAATTTAATTCACAATTGTAAAATCTAATGTCTTTCATGTTATTATTCTATCAACAATTTTTTTTCCAATGAGGGTCATAAATCAACAATCATCATTCATGCATATTTTTTTATTTTTTCATTTAAAGTAGATAGACAACACATAGAATAAACCAGATGATAGATAATATATGAGACATATGATAATGCATGATATTTTGTATATTAAACCTAAAAAATTTAAAATCTATATGGTATACATGAAATGAATGAACTATCTAAATGCAAAACCCTCTCAAGCTTAGAAATTTACATTGTCCACAATGTAAAAATCTAAACAATAAGAGAAATAAAAAGAAAACTCACGGGTTAGGTATGAAATGTCATTAACTCATTTGCCAATTATAAGTGGTTGGCTTCATTGGGTGTAGTGGAAGTACCTACAAAAGAAGAGAAAAATGTCCCTCATGACCATATGTCCTAGATGTACTAGGTGCAAATATCCTGGGTAACAATACCATTTTTTTGTGTGGTCGACATTATAGATATTTGTAACGCCCCGAAAAATACTCTTTATTTATTACGCGGAAAAGTGAGTAATTTTTTTTTTTGAATTGGTGATATAAAATTGTTTCCTTTTTAAAAACCTTTCTTTTCCGGGACATCACTTTAAGTAACATATAACGCGGAAATCAAAACTGGTTACCTAACGGTAACTGAAATGATACAACATTTCCTGAATATACATCTTCATATATATAAAAGATCATAAGTACTTAATATACATATCCAACAAGAAATGTCGGAAATATTAATCATCGCCAAAAGACACTAAACAAAGACATAAACAAGCTGAAGCCGTCAGTGTTTCAAAAGTCACAAAATGATAAGCAACTCCTAGTGGCTAACTCCAAAGTTAGGGTACTGCCTCTCCTCAATTCCGTATACCCCTCTTGGAACATCACGGACGGGTAGCTCCAAATCCGAGCAAAGCTGTCTATCTGACGAGCACACGTCCGAAAAGCAAGCAATAGAAAAGAAGAGAAATAGAGATAGTAAGACATCTAATGAATATAATTCATTGACGGCGTGGACTTACTCAGAATATTACACTCAGATATGAA
>NC_032027.1:2783021-2783499 GCF_001865875.1 Lupinus angustifolius
AATCATAACCCCAAATAATAATATACACATATATTTCTATAACCGACATCATAACTCACCGTTTATCAACATAAACCATAATGTATCAACATACATTTCATAAACAAATATCATAACCATAAGTAATAATATGTGCATAATGTTAATGATGCATGATGTTTGTAACTCAAATGTGGGAATCCACTTCCACAAGTGCAATATATGCATGCTATGTCATGATCATCCACCTTACCCCAATATCCTCCCAATAACCTAGTCGGAAATAAATCAAGAGTACAGGTCTCATACCAAGCCAATTTGTACGCACCAAAAAGCATTTCATAGGCCAATTGATAAATAAATTCCATAGGAACAGTCCATAACAGGACAGTGTCGTAACAAACGCTTTCTGGGCATCCCTCTCATTGATCCAGATTGCAAAGAGGGGTTGTCAAATATCGTATAGTTTGGCCTGTGAGAACTGTCCGATCCAACAGGA
>NC_032027.1:2783599-2784381 GCF_001865875.1 Lupinus angustifolius
TCGGCCCACCTTAAGTCATCTCCATCAAGAATGCTTCTTGTGGGTCCCGATCTTACGTTAACACGTAATATAAAGGAAATACATCCCACCACTACGACCATCGCTAAATACCCTGGCAAGCCACTTACGGTCAGACGATCTCGCTCCATGGTATCACATATCCTTTTCTGGGCATCACCCTAAATCATGCATCCTTCTCGGAATACTTTCTTTAAAATTAATTTCTGAGTTTGACTATTTAATTCCAACACCTTGAATACTTTACTTTTTAATTCAATTACGGTGTTATACCAAAGTAGTTTATATCACATACACATACTAGGGTTATTACATACTCAACCAATCAATCCAAATAGTCAAACACAATTATTGTCCCTCGCCCAAGCGAGGACCCTTCACTCAAGCGAAAATTCAATCAACAATACCATTTTAAAACTGAACATCTCTCGCCCAAGCGAGAATTGTTTCTCGCCCAAGCGAGATCCGCTCGCCCAAGCGAGAAAGACCTAGACAGGATTCCAATTTTGCCCTTTTCGGCTAATCAAACGTATTTTCACATGGTTTTTCAAACACCTGCACCCAGAAAAGTTCTCAACAACATTCATATACCATATTCAACACATTCATCAACAATCATATATATTCAAAAAATCTTAGGTTTCTTAAAACCCAAGTTAACCCCAAAACCTTTGAGATGAGGATCCGGGTGTCATATTCGGACACCACTATGTCACGATGTGTTCTCTCTCACCTTAATGAAGCGTGCTTTACGAAATCACTAT
>NC_032027.1:2784481-2803852 GCF_001865875.1 Lupinus angustifolius
TAACTAAGATTTAACATTTTTAAATCATTTTACCATCTAAGACTTCATAACACTTTTAGTTTATAAAGTCAAGACTTTTAGGTAAATCTCATTATTTCAAGTATGCTACTAAAACAAATTTTCATGATCATCTTAACACCTCCTAATTTTTTAGGAAAAACCTCAAGGGTTAGTAAGTGTTAATTTCATAGTCATGAAAATAAATCCTAAGGTAAGACTTTCTACTACTTTAATATCCAAAACTTCATAACACTTTAAGTTTATGAAGTCAAGACTTTAATAAATCATCTTTTATCTCAAATACTTATTTTAACTTGGAAATCAAAGAGTAAAATATGCTAAACCATTTTTAAACATAATACTTTCTAAAAATAAAACATTTTTAACAATAACTTATCATAAACTTTCAAGAATAAAATACAATTTTTTTCCTAAACACATTAAAGGTTTATTTGATGTTAAAATCGTCACATTTAAACATATTCAAATACTAACAATAATTTCTAATATTTCCCAACAAATAACTCATCTAACCTTGTCCAAAGATATAGTTTTTCCATCTAAGAACAAGGAAGAAATTTCAAGATTTACAAAGGTCAAAAACTACATAAAGGTTCACATGATTTTATTATCATCCCCTTTAGTTATGCCTTCATAAAATACTTAAAGAACAAATATAAACTCTACTTTATGAACAACATAATAAAAGCTCATAACTTTCTATGAAGTATGAGAAGAAGATGAAGAAGAAACATAAAAGACTACCTTAGTTTGTATAGGAAATTTAGTGTAAAAATGAGAGAATGAGGTGAGGTATTTATAGGAGAACCTCACCCTCATCTAATCATAAAATTTAATGCAAGGTAAGTAGATTTAGACTAGCATAGGTGATGTGTCTAATGGTGGTGGAGTGAGAGGATTTGTTGAGTGATTTAGGGGATTTTGGGTAGTAAATCAAGGCATTAATGAGTGAAATCTATAAGATTTAGTAGGTAGATGTTGTGAAGTGACTCATGCGACGTGACGACTTCGGCGAAACGCGCACGATTAAAACCATGCTCGAGTAGCCAAAAATGATCGCCCGATTTTACTTTACGGTTGGAACTTCGAATTTCGGCATTCCGAGTGAAAATATTTTAGAAAATAGTTATGGACCAAATCATGGTCTATCTTGACTCGAAATGTGACTATGAAGCCAACGACGCGATCGGAATTTGATTCCGAGTTACGGAACTCAAAAAACCACTTTTTGAGCCGTACTGGGTGAGATTCGGCCCCGACAGTGGTCCGAAACCGACTGTCTCCGAAAATCATAAAAATTTACCACCAAGTTAGAAATATAATTACAAGACTAAAACTCAACTAGAGTTTCGTCTAATTCTTTACCGAAAATTCCCAGAAATTCATTTTCGAAAATATAATTAATAAAAACATATATTTTCAAGGTAGTAAAATTCACGGTGTTACATGACGGTGTTACAATATCTCACTAAAGCCGACACTAAAAAACTAAAATTAATGAATTTAAAAATGTACCTCTAGCGTGGGTTGCCTCCCACGAAGCGCTCATTTAAAGTCATTAGTTTGACGATTGATCTTTGTAGCTCATGTAGGATACAAGAGGACTATGTTTGTTTGTTTCTCCAGTCGCTCATCTGCTAGATAATGCTTCAAAAGTTGACTATTCACCTTGAAGTTTCCCATTTCCTCATTCCATATCTCAACTGTTCCATAAGGGTAAACTTTGGTGACTCTGAACGGACTTGACCAAATAAACTTTAGTTTCCCTAGAAAGAGCCTCAATCTGGAGTTGAATAAGAGAACTAGTTCCCCTACTTGAAATTCTCTGTGGAGTGTGTGTTTGTCATGCCATCTTTTTGTTCTTTCTTTGTAAGTACGAGCATTTTCATAAGCATCCAAATGCAGTTCTTCCAATTCTTGCATTTTCATAATTCCAGTCTAGCCACTAAAATCTTCAAAATGATCTTATATGGAGACCCCACCAAGGCGATATATGTAAACTCCTGAATTTATGTAGGATTAAGCACTTTCGAAATTAGAGTAATAAATGAATTATTTAATCCAAACAGAAGACACGAGTTAGAGTGCTACCATGATTTTACTTATTTTTCCCATCCTAAATGCATTATTATTATTTTTGATCGGGAAAAGTTAATTTTATTATATCTCACAAAAAAATGCAAAGATACATGATGTAGTAAGTTGAGAGAATTACAAGTTCAAAGATAATTAAAGAAATATATTCAAATCAATTATAAAAGACATTCTATAGGTTTTGCAACCCAATAATATTAGGTTATTTCAGTCTCATCCGTAAATACATTATTATAATTTATGGTCAATAAATTGTGGAAACAGACAAAAATAAAATTACAATTTTAGATTAAAGGAAAGGTGGACAAAGTTGTAATATCATTTTGAATGAGATGTTAACCCGTAAAAGTTTAGTTTCATATTTTACTCATACTAGACAATAATTGCAATTCTGTAAGTCTATATGTTTCCCCCATGTGATACCTCCAATGTTCTTTTAATTTAATCAAATTATTCCCCATAAAACAGAATAAAAAGTTAACTATCTTATATGCAAATTATAGATGTGAAAATGTAAATATATACACAAACAAAATATATGCCCCCAAAAAGCTATCCATCTTTCACATCAACCCACTAACCCTTGTTTACAATCATGTAAGATATGACTAATAGTACAATAATGTAGGTAATTGTTCAGTGGTCTAAGTTGAATTAACACCCAATATCTCATCGAACAAACCAACATTGGAGCGAGTACATTTAAGTGACTACTTCATTGGCTGACTAGATATTCCATATCCTCTCTTCTTTTTTTGTTGATGGAGCAAGTCTTTTTACAACATGTCCTTAACTTGGTCAACACATGAACTAGATTAGATTGAAATTCATCGGTTTCTAGCTTCTCATTCTCCCTCTAATATTGGCTTACATAAACCTCATCTCAAAATTATAGAGAAATAGTTATATGGTAGTACTTGGTCAATTATATGTCACTTCCATTTCTAAATGTCATTAATCTCTCCTTCATTCTCCATCTATTCGAACCAAAATCTATTGTTTTAAATTGTGTCCAAAACTATGTCTCGGACTAATAAAGATATATTATGTCAATTAAAAAATTAAATTTTTATTTTTTTTATATTTTTACTTCAATATTATTAGTCTTGAACATTGTTTAAGATACCATTTGGAATAGCAAATTTTTATCATGATTAAAATTAATAATGACCTCCAAGCCTATTTTGGCTCAAAAGCCCTAAATATGCTCGAGTATATAAGGTTTAGGTAAGTTTCTTAAGCTTATTTTTGCCCTACAACTTTGTTGACCTAATGTTGAAGCAAAAATATATATTTAGAAGTTGGGCTAATATATTGTTAAAGAAGAAGAAAGTGATAAGCAAAAAGGGAAATTAGAATATTGAATTTCTGTATAGACTGCCATAAGAAACAAAATTTAGGTTTTCTGATAAGCAAAAGTAGTAAGCCTTTTTCGATCTTTTGAAGAAGCTGAACATTTTGCCACCCAAATTGTCAAAACGAAAAATAGATTTAAACAAAGGCACAAAGCATTCGTTACGTTACCTTTAATATCTTTAATATCTAGTAGATATTTTTTTTTCATTTTATCATAAATTTTTTTATTGATGAAATAAGATTATAGGTACCATTGGTATCGAAATTGTATGAGATAGTTGTAAACTAACACAATAGTAGATCTCAAATACAAAAAGAAAAAAAGTTAAGTGTAAGCAAGTAGTGAAAAATAAACTATAGCTCCTATAGAAAAAACTCAATCAACAATAAAAAATAAAACTCAATTATGTAAGCGCCCTTTGATGCTTAAATGATTTTTAAACTTTGGTGTGATGGACTACTACCTTCAAACTTGACGGAGACAGTGAAAGTTTTTCTAGTTTAGAAATTATTTAATTGTATTATTATAGTAAACAATTAATTAAGAGGATGAGTATAATAATTATGTACTATCAATGTTAAAATTTATACACCATTAATATATCATTCATCATTTATTTTGTATTTTTGAAAAGTCAATAATTATTAACAATGAATGTTAAATAATACAATAATAATATCTCAAACTTTTACACCACTAATACATATATATTTTTCTACTATATATGTCTACTTGTGAATAAATATATTCTTTTACTAGTGAACCAATGTATCTGTTCACATCTTCCGCTTGTTGATTTTTACAAACAATCACCAACAAAACTATGTAACCTCTCGTATTCATATAACATCGTCAATAACTGTCTTCATTTGCCATTTAGCTAGATTATATTCCTTAGTAAATTAACTAGCCCATCTCATGTACTCTACTAGTAATTCATATATATTACTCATTTCCAAAACTTTTGAAATGTTGGCTTTCTATTTTAATGTTCATAAAATCAAGATAAATTATAAATATTTCTCAAATCTAATGATATTTATTTAATCTTGTTTCTCAGTTAATTTAATAATATTTCTTAATTTATTTTTTTGATTTTTTCTCTAGTTTTCAATATAACACTCACACAGTTTTTTAATATACAATAGAATTGAGATGAAACTACTTTCTTTTCAGTGAATTAATCGTGAAAATATATGAAATTTTAATCGAGATATTTTATTCAAATTGTATTAAATTCATATATTGACTTTTTAACCAATGTGAATAACCTTAAACATAAAAGTTTTAAAATGGAGTACTAATTAGTTAATAATAAAACCCTTTCAAAAAAACATTTTTTGAATCATAATCTTCTCTCGTACTGGAGAGGATAATATTTTGGAAAACAAAGAAAAAGTCACATGTAATAACATTTATATCCATTTAATCATAGTAAGAATATAATTTTACCCTTAAATCTATTAATTAATAAGAAAAACAATACTTTCAATTCTAATACCGGAGAGGATCCTCTCTTTTTTTAGAACCTGTCCTTTTTTTTAAAGACTAATGTGTTTTGGTTTAACTTATAAGTAAAGGCATGAGGCACATGGACACAAATTAATATCAAATTTTGGAATTTTTTTTCTAGGGAAACTTTTTTATTTATAAAAATTAAAGAGAACATATTTTCTAATATCTCATTTTAACAAATTTTGTTGACTCTCATGAACTATTAAAATTTGGTTTCTTCCTTGTGGGAATGAGAATGCGGAGAGCCATACCTAAATCTAGATTGAGTTGAATATAAAAGATTGAATTGAAAACTTAGGGAACCAATTCCATTTACAACATAGTAAACTAATACTAGTTGTTCACGTAAACTATATCGTTCACTGATACATTGAACAAGGCAAAAAAATAATCGATGATTAACACCCTTTGGTTGAAATATCATTACTTATTTTCTTAATTAATTGTCAAGTAGCTCTGATTCCACAATTCATCGTTATATTTATAATGTATTGATATGAATGGGGTGAAAATTATAAGGCTCTTCAGTAAAATGAAATCAGGAGGGTCAAATTCTCGTATTAATTATAATGCTTGTCATTATATATTATAAATTGATTAAATTCGAACAGAATTCCTAGCTGCTAAGTGTATCTGAGAAATTAATTTTACTTATTGGGTTGAACAGGAGAATGCTCTGAAAAAAGAAAAAGAAACAAGAAAAAAGTTCATTATTATAATATAAGTAGAGAAATTCAACGTAAAAAAAGGTGCATTCTTTTTCAGATGTGCAATCTCAATTCTCAAACTTTTGCATTGCACTCTTTCTTCAATGGGCCCATAACAATACACGCTATAGTTAATTAGGACATGAATTTTGGACAGTTTAAGTCGTTTTCAAAAACAAAAAAAACGGCATGTGAAGAATGGAAGTAAATGAAAAGATTTATCAATTATATAACGGTTGTTTATAAAGAAGCTGTGTTATAACTCCTAAAAATATATAGTCTGAAAATTATCCTTATCATATGTGCCAAAAAATATTCTCTTCTTTATAAAAAATGATTTTCTCTTAGTAGGAAGCTAATATTCATCATTTGAAGTGACACATTAGGACAATTTTAAAATAATTTATCAGAAGAGTTAAACCTTATTCTTATTGTTTGTGAACCAAAAAAAACCTTATTCTAATTTTTTAAATTAATCAATTAATATTCAATTGATAGTTAAAAAATCTCCATTTTCCAACTTTCGGAATTTTATATTTTGTAATTTTTATAAAATAATAAACAATAAATGCCCTTCGGATATATTAACTAAGAAATAAAACATAAAAAAAATCTTTGTATTACAAAGTTGTGTATTTAAAAAAAATCTATGTATTGATTCCTTAATATTAGCAGTGCGACTTTGGTAGTATTTCCTAATATTGTATTTATTATAAAAACTTAGTGTATTCTTCTATCTAATAAATGTGTGATTAATCTATCCAATTATGGTCACGAGCCTAAGCAGGACTTGTTTCTTAATGTTATTTTTTATATGCTCGTGAATTTAGGGATATAACTCAACCTTTTACTTAATTAAGGAACACTTCTTCTACTTTTACAAATTAAATAGAACTTTTTATAGAATAAATTAAGTAAGTTGGTTCTCATCATAAGCAAGACAAACCTCATACAACATTTTTTGGTATTATTAAAAGTAGTCTTTCACCTTATGGATAAGGAAATAATTCATTTCGGGTTAATCAAAAAATACTTATCATAAATTATTCTATCAAAAAGTAGGTATATACACTTTGTAACTCTAGTATATATTCTAATTTCATTTGTGATATTTTAAACTTTCACGACATCTATTTTTTTTCTTTAAGAAAACTACTTTTCCTGGATGTTTGCTTCTCCAAGGAAAGAGAGGGAAACTGCGCGTATGTTAAGGGGAATGAATGTGTTCCAGAAAATGTTTTTGAAAAGCAATTCTAATTGAAAAGTTGTTGTCACTTTAATGCATGAAACAATTCTCACGGAATCATGGCGTAATCAATTAATCTTTTTCTTAAGACAAAAAGTTAATTTTATAACAACTAAATGGACAAAATTCACACGAAATATATATATATATATATATATATAAAATAGCAACAAGGTTAAATTAGAGTGTTTTACAATGTTTCCTTTACTTTGAACATGCATGACAATGATGCATGGTGTTGACATCAATACCCTAAAAAAGCAAAAGAAAATCTAGAGGGGGAACCATTTATTCACAGCACATAGCAATTTGATCCTTCTAGCCCCTTCCTTTCTAAAAAAACAAAAATGCAAATGCGTCTAATGCACATATTCTTCAGATTGAAAATAAAGAGAGATTAAAAGGTGGTGGTTACCATGGTACTAAAATGACCCTACACATTGAATCATCAACTATTAGTAGTTTTTTCAGATGAAACGTACATTAGGTTGGTTGAACCGAGACAATATTGCTAAAGTTAGACAATGACCCCTTTGGCATTTAAAATAACTAGAATTTTGACCCTCTCAATCCTTGTATTTATCTACACCAATAAATTCCCACTCAACTCCATCCACCATTCATTCCTTCTCTTCTTTTCATTTCCCATAAACCTCCCTCTCTCTTTCTCTCATTAAGCAAACACCTAGCACTTCTTGATCTCAAGGCTCTTCACTCGAGTTTTAAATTTGGGTCCGCGATTATAATCGAGTATCTCTCTATCCATATCGCAATTGTAAGTGCAGACACATTGATAACCATATTTTTCTACAATTATCTACAGCTCGAATATTTTTTTGGAGTATCCTTAATCGCAACTTCGATCACAATTTAAAATGTTCAACATCAAGTAAATCTCAATGTGGTAGTTTCAAGGGGTGGTTTGAGAAGGATAACTTTGTTTTGGTATATGATGCTGAAAGATGATGATGGCTCCTAAGGTGGTAGGTAGAGACACCCGCAAGTGTTTGATGGTAAATGTGGAGGATTCAAATGAGAGTAATTGTACTACTTGCATGTTAAAATTCATGATCATAATTTTGAGTCTTCTTACTTTATCCATTCTAGTGTTGCCATTGGTGTTGCCTCCTTTGCCACCACCACCATTGCTTCTTCTCTTTGTTCCCGTTTTCATCTTGTTGCTTCTCTTTCTCTTGGCATTTTCACCTCCCACACTTCCAAATATGGCTGCTTTGAATTCTTGATGTGTAACAAGTTGTGTAGCCTTTTCAAGATCTATGCATGTAAGTTCCAAAAAGAATAATTAATAAGCAATGCTATATGATGAGTAGTTTCTTATCTTTCTATGTTTAGTAGATCAACTTAGCTAACACCGTTCCTCCTTTGTTCTTGTGGTGGGTTTTTATTTCCATTAATTATATGTCATTTTTTGGTTCCTATATGATGTAATCATATAATGTTAATATCTCAAGTAGAAGAGTTAACCAAATGATTGAGATGGTATTGAATGGGGACAATTAGAGTCATTGAATTTGCACATATACAAGTGGATGGTTCATGTCCGTTATGCTCTCATGGCATTGATTTACTAGCTTTATTGAGTCCTTAGATACATTTTTGGACTAGTTGAAGAGACAATTACATTGAACTGTACTTGTGTTAAAGACTTGAGATTGTTACATTTGGAGCCAAATATTTTCTCTAAAACATTGTAGCACTCTATGTATCATTTGTTTTTTATTGATAAAAAAAGTAAAACATAAATTAAAAATATATTAATTTTATATTTGGGACAGAAAATATACTTCACTCACATTTGTGTATGTACTTTTGATACTTCATCAATAAAAAAATTGCTTATAATTGGAATACCAAAGTTGTTGTCACTTTGATGGCATAATTATATTCCCATGTTTGTGTAATTAAAAAAACTAATCTTATAACAAATTACATTTACAAACGCCACAGACAAAAATATTTTCTTAGGACAAAAAAATTTATTTGATACTATTACCTCAAAATTAGTTGATTCATAGGTTCTTGTGTATGTAAAAAAACATGATGGGTTCCCACTTAAGTATTTCATAAGTTGATCATAGTAATAAAATATAATATTGTTATTATATATGGCAGGCGTTGATTATAAGAAAATATCAAAAAGGTTAAAATAACTAAATAAGTGTGTTTGACAATGTTTTCTCCGGTTTCAACAAATGAGAATTGTGTGTTTGACAATGTTTTCTCCGGTTTCAACAAATGAGAATTATTCATGCTGTTGAATCAGTACCCTCAAAAAAAGCAAAAGAAAATCTTGATGTCATGACTTTGTTACATGTACTCATATGCTGATATGCCGTTTCACACTTTGTGATATTCCATGTGTAATGAGTTTATGATTGATTAAAAAATATATATTTATGTTAAAATTTAATTATTAAATATTTTTTTGACCAATCATAAATCCATGGTATATGGAGGGACACAAATTATAGAACAGCATATGTGCTCTCTTTGTTACACTGTAACCATTTATTGATCACATAGCAATTTGATCCTTCTAGACCTTCCCTTTTCCCAAAAAAACAAAAATGCAAATGGGTCCAATGCACATATTCTTCAAAACTAAAAGTAAGATTAAAAAAAGTTGGTAACAAAAGCATCAAAATGACCCTGCACATTGAATCATGAACTAAGTATTTTGTTTTCAAATAAACGTACATTAAGTTGGTTGAACCGAGACAACATTTCTAAAGTTGGACAATGACTACTTTGGCTTTTAAAATTACCCTTCCATTCCTTGTCCATATCTATATACTATACCAATAAAATCCCCTCTCTTCTCCATCTACCCTTCATTACTTCTCTTTCTTTCTTCTCTTATAAACCTCTCTCTAGCATTCATAGCCATAGTCACCCACTAAACAAAGAAACTACCTACTAATCTTGATCTCAAGACTCATAAGTTGTGACCATTTCATAAATCTCAATGTGGTATTTTCAAGGTGTGGTTTGACAAGTTTTGGATTCATCTTCAACCCAATTCAGGTATATGAACAATAAATTGGAAATCGAGATAGAGAATGTGAGAATTTCTATACAAAATGATGACTTATTTTGATATATGAGGTTTTTGGATATTATCAATATATCTCCTCATTTTTGGATAAGAAACTAATCTCTTTCGAGGTGTGTGGTTGCCTTTCCAAATAAATGTTGCTCTTAGGAATCAAACTCTTATCATTTCGGTCATTCTAGAAATCTAGTAGGGTCTTACATCACTATATTAACAAGTTGTTGGTATACAATGATGTTAATTAGAAGAAGGTGATGTTGCCATCTATGATAGTAGTAGGTGAAGACAAGCACAAGTGTTTGATGATAAAAAAATGGTGGCGGGTTCAAATGAGAATGATTGTACTGCATGCATGTTAAGGTACAAGATCATCATTTTAGGTCTTCTCATCACTTTGTCCATTTTGGTGTTGCCATTGGTATTGCCTCCTCTTCCAGCACCACCTTTGATTCTTCTTCTTGTTCCCGTTTTCATCATGTTCCTTCTCTTTCTCTTGGCCTTTTTACCTTCCTCCCTTCCCAACATGTCTGCCTTTGGTTCTTGACGTGTGTAACATGTAAATTTGGAAATGAATAATAAGCAATGAAATGTAATGAGTTTATATCTTTCTATGTATTAAGAGTTACTTTGTTCATACCTTGAGTTTTTCTTCAATTAATTAAATATCTTTGTCTTCCTCCTATAAGATCTAATGATATACTAATATACTTAATTATTTTTTTCAAGTAGAAGTAACCAAGAGTTGTTGAATTTCACCATTACCTTGTATTTACATGCAAAATCTTAGTGGTAGTGCGGTTTAATTCACTTTTATGTGTAGTTGCTCCTTCTAACTAAAGATTGAGTGAGATTTTAGACTATTGTATCAATTTCTTAGTTCAATTCATAACCTTTAGTATATGAGGTAATAACTTGAAAATTCTACCCCCATTAAAATTATATTAAATTGGAATCGACATATTATGATCATTAGTGTCTGCCCCATAGGTTGTCTAGGTAAAACAGAAACACAAGCATGCACTCACCACAGCCATATCCACTAAACTTTTCCCTAAACCATGCAGCATGAGGGTGTTCCTACCAACACATTCATGGGTACCATCCCTATGCCACATCAGCCATTTTCCTTGAATCATGATTAAAAAAAGTAGAAAACAAAGACAGGATTCTCTTATATCCACACCTTTCATTCAATAAATCAACCCCACACTCCCCTTCTCCACATTTAGACCCACCGTTGGCGGAATCATTACTTGTTCATATGATGATTTTAAGGCTTTTGGTCATGATTCATGAATCAAAAGAATAAATCCCTTTTTCAATTCAAATGGGTTTTCAAAAAAATCTAAGTGTTGTTTGTTTATAAGCAAAATGAGTTACGAAGAGTAAAATGGGTACTACAAGGAAAATCGGTTTTAAATCTATCGACTTTTATTAATTCTTTAGAAACATTAAGTAAATTGGAATAATACTTGTTCCCCTAATATTCTATTTTAATATTAGTAAATTTCAATTGCTAAAAGATATTAAAAAAGCTAACGGTAGGAATAATATAGTATTATTCCTCATCAATCAGTAAGAGCAAACCAATGCATTTCACGCAATTAGGCCAACCATTTTACCAAGGTTTTGAAATTAGGTTTATGTTTTGATAGACGATGTCACAATATTAAGGTTCAAGGAGTCATTGAAACTATATCATGATCACAGTGACTACATTGTTCTCATTTGCCGTGATAATTCAAAACTTAAGATTTTTGAAGTATATGATAGTCTAGGGGCAGGGGTGGATCTTCCCTACAGCAGGTTGGGGCAACTGCCCCTCTCGAATATTTTTAAAAATTATAATATAATATTTCATTGGTATATTTCAAAATTCAAGAACAAAAGTATAATATATATATATATATATATATATATATATATATAACTTTGTCATGAAGTGATATTGTATAAAACTCATACGTTGTTAGTGCATAAATTTTTTCTCCAAGAACAATATTTCTACACGACTTATAGCACAAAAAAAAATCATTAGTCTCTTTAAACCTCTCACCCTCTATGAAGCTTCACTCTCTTGAGCATCACATGAAACATTTCCATCCCATGTCTGTCTGTCATATAGCTCCTGATAACTCTCCAACTCAAACCTCATTTATTTTTCACCTTAAAAATGTCATATTTACTCTTTGTAATTTATATATTAGGTTTCTTCAATTGCTTTTTCCATAGGCATATTATCATATGCCTATGAAATAATGACATAATTACTTACGATTTGTTTGTTTCTTACATCAAATTTCATTCATTGATGTTGTCATTCTTTGCTAGTGAATTATTTTATGATTGACTAATTTTAGTGGGGCTACTTCATTCTCTATATTGCTCTTAATTTTGTTATCTCTTTATAACTATAATTTTATTTAAAAAAATATTTTTATCAATCTCAAATATACATTATTTTGATTCTCTATTTGAGATGATAGAAAAACTAACTTTATGCTCAAATTTTTATTCTTCTGAGTTTAAGATACATATAATATTTATAAGAGATAAGAAACTTATTTGTGCTTAGGAATATTTGAAATTTTTTATAGATTTATTATTTTAAATTTTCTATTATATTTATTGGGAATTTAAACATAAGAAAATACATCATTTTTACATTTAAAATTTATATATATTCTAATGATTCCATATATTATTTATGTACAAATTATATCTTTGCCCCCTCTAAAGTTGTGGTCAAGATCTATCAGTGTCTAGGGGTGAACATGATCCAATCTTATATGCTCACCAAGTTTGACCCTA
Organism: Lupinus angustifolius; assembly: GCF_001865875.1. Lineage (NCBI taxonomy): Eukaryota > Viridiplantae > Streptophyta > Magnoliopsida > Fabales > Fabaceae > Lupinus > Lupinus angustifolius. The sequence goes on from NC_032027.1 coordinate 2,797,306, forward strand.
TTATGATTTGACCCAAATATGATAGGTTTCATCAAATCTAGAATTGAGTTCAGGTCCAGGACATACGTGGTAAAGTCTGGTTATCTCATTCAAGCTTATCTGAATATGTTGGATTTATGTAATATCTTATCTAAATCTTGGACTAATTGTATTCCAATAAAAATATGTTGCTTTATTTAGAAACTTATTCGGATGAGACTACCCATAATGGATGAGCTTTTTAAAAGACATGTCATTCTTAGCATTGCTGAAATAATGTATGCACTTTGCAACATTCAAGATGAAACTATAGAGCACCTTTTTTTATCGTGTGAATTTGCTTCTTCTGTCTGGAAAGGTGTTTATTCTTGGTTACAAGTATTTGTGCCAAACCCTTCATCTATTATTGAATCTTTGAATATGCATGATGCCCTTGTTCCTAAGGGGGAAAGAATGAAGATATGGAGGATGTTATGGTTTACTGTTATATGGTATATCTGGATTATGAGATTTAATGTAATTTTTTCATATAAGACTATGAGTTTTGTTCACATCATGGATTTGATCTGGGCTAAATCTTGGTGTTGGTTTCAAGCAAAGATTGCTCATTCGTCTTTAGAGTTTGTTAATTGATGTAACAATCCTAAATGTTACATTTATATTTCCTCTAAAACGATCATTCTATAATCTTTCTTCTTATATTGAGTTAGCACCCCTTGTGCTTATTTAATACATACTTTGCTTATAAAAAATAGATATATAGAATATTTAGATTTGTGTAATGGACAAATATAACCCGACTCGGCTCATGGTTATTCATTTATCATGTTTAAACGTGTCTATTTAATTATGTAAAAAATAATGACTTCTATTTAAATCAAAGTAGATAGGACATTTTTGTTGTAACAATTTATCAATTAATATAATTTCATACTTTTAATCGTGTTTTTAATTGTTTTTGCTAGTTATTTAGGAACTTTTGAATAAATGTTTTATTGCGACAATATGTATATCTTTTCATATAATATTGATTTTCTAATTCTTTTATCATATGTCGAATTACATATGCATACCAATAAGTAATATTATTAAGAATTTACCTAATAAAATAAGCATTATTTTTAATCGAGTATAAGGCCTAGTTCGAGTTCAAAAGCTAGCAAGGTCAACATTTGTGATTGGGTTCAAAAGTTTAAAAAAATAACTATCGACATTTAGGGGCGATTAAGAGACATATCCTACTTAACTTATGTTCGCCGTGATACTACACCCATAACCACTATTTAAAACCTTCTTTTATGCCCTTTTCATGTAAAAGACCTACATGTTGGACAAAGTAATTACACTTTGCTTATGCATTTAGTTTGATCTTGTGTATGTAACCACATTGCTCAAAATGGGGGAGTACCATATTTCAAGGAGTCACGTTTTTTTTGGGGGAGATTATTGGGAATTTCAGGTGTAGGTTATTTGGTGAAAAATCACATATAGTTAATTATGAATAATTTGATAACATTGTAAATATAATTTAAAATCTATGCGTGTAAAAAAAATTTCATTGTCGGAATATCATCCACATTAATTTGTACTATTTTTATTTAAAAATTAATTATAATAATATATGAACGGTGAATAATTTGTTGACAGTGTAAAAAATACTTATACTATATGTATTTACATATTAAATTATTATAAGTAATTGATCGAATAACTAAATGTTTTAAAGTTTGAGGTCCAACTATAGTGTTAGATCCGCTCACTATGATGTTTCTTTATTATTTGACTCATTATGAGTACAACTTTTGGGCTCCTCAATCCTAATGCAATTTGAATCATTTAAAACCAAGCTAAAAGTATAACTCTTATATATGATACTTATTCTCGGTATATCAGTATTATTAAATTCGAACGGATTAATAACTCGGTCAGGTACTGAGTTAATAAATCATTGGTTGAACTAGTAGGTTAATGGTTGAACCGATTAACTCGGTTTGTATTAAAAATTCTAAAAAATTCATAATATTACGTAACAATATTTAATAGTTGTATATTCAAAATTTAAAAACATTATAATGCTTAATCAAACAACAACAAAAGAACATTTTACTACTATAAAATAACACAAGTAAGTTGATAACGTCATCAAACAACGTATGAACTATGTTTTAACTACAACAAAGACATACAATAAGTTTAAAATTTAATTAAACAATGAAGATTTTGTTATAATGTAAACTAACAAATGACAAACATAACAAATAAGTTAAAAGTACTTATTAAAATGACATCGATTTGACTGTTTTTAAAAAAATATTTTTTGATTGACTCGGCCGGTCCAACCGGTCCGACCACCCAAGTCACTAGTTTTAGGCTTAAACTGATCGAGTCAACCTAATTTGATACAAAACCGGTTAGATGAGATGCTCGAACCAGTTAGATGTCCAATTAATGGTTAAACCAGTCAGACTGGCCGGTTCGAACCGAATTTTATAACACTCCTATACACGAAATAACTGAAATAATATGTAACTGTTAATTCAAATTTTAGATTTTAGAAAACATTTATAGTACAAAAATGTATATAAAGTATACTTCTTTTTTATATTATGAAAGGGCTCATAAAAAAAGTTTGATTAAAAATAAATAAAGAACGTTAACCACTAGTGCCTATAGTTTACCTAATATCATATTTAGTTTAGCAATACAATTACATTAAATTTAATCCCAATGTATTTCAAAATATTTACCTTTGAAACATGTTCTTCTGGCTTTTAAATATTAAGGGATTATTGAACACTTTCCCATATAACATCATGAATGACAAATTAGATAATACAATTCATTTTTTATATGAGATTAAAAAATTTATATAAGACTAGCTAACCTTCTTATTAAATGTTTTAATCATTTTGGTTATATTTGATCCGGAAGTAAATTTTAGTCTTGAAATTGCAAAAAAAAAAACAATAAAATTTGTCTCTTTAGTTATATATAAAGATGTTTAAACTTTAAACACAGGGTCAAGGGTATCTTAGATTTCATGAAAAAGATAAACACGGCGTTAGTATGAGTTTAAATATCTTTTCTTGGCCCACGGTTTCCTCTAATTCTTTGGTTAACCGTTTCATTACCACTTTTCATGTATTGCATACCATTGGCATAAGCATCTTTAGTAACATGGATTGGTGCATGCATCCATTAATTCTTCCCCCTTAAACTAATTACCTTCAATAATTTGATATTTTCATTAATGACCAATTTGAGGTTCTAGTTGTTATGTAAACAGCCTTTATTAGCTTAGGCTTTATTAGCTTAGCTGGTAACCCTCAAGTATGACACTTAAGCATAGGGCATAGGACATAGGACATTCATCTTTGGAATATAGGCACTAGGTAGCACGCTTCACATGCGCAAGGAAACAAAAATCAACTCAAATTAACTTAGCTTTGTCTATGTACTAGTTTAATGTAACATGTTGTAAATATCTGTAGTATAAAGAGACTGACTTTTTTAGTTGGAGTTGTTTTTTCCATTCGCAAGATTTAAACTTTGAATTATAACATTATGGAAATCAAACATGAAATGTATATCACTAGAATCAATCACGTCTTGGTATATATATATTAATCACGTCCTGCTAGATTAAAGGATTCGAAGTCTTGGTTTCTAACTCCAACATATAGCACCTTTAAACTAACATGGATTAGGTTTATCCAGAATTACTTTTTAGTTTTGAGAATCTAGCAGGCTAATGCTTCAATTATTATAATCTTAATTATATTTTACTGCATATAAAATCTAATTATATATGGGCATAAGGATTTTGCAGTTGTAATAATAATTGATGAATAGTGATGGGTGAACATGAGCATTAATAATTGAGTACATTATTCTAAACAGTGACTAGGTCCCTATTCCTCACCAATCTCCCAATTATCTCTTTGGTTTAGGCACGAAAATAGAATAAAAAGAGACGAAGGAAAAATTATAGTAGAAAATGATATAATTTTCTGGTTATTTTGTATGAAGGAAAAGAGAGAGAGAAAAGAATAGATTGTATAAAAAACATTGCACCAATTCGGAGGCGTCAAATTTACCATTTTCAAATATTTAGGAACTTAGCACGGTTTAAAACATGACTAATAGGAATATGATTTTTTTAACTTTAAGGAGATTAGGCTTAATGATAGCAACTCAGTGGTATAATGACTATTTATTCCTAAGGTCATGAATTTGAGTCGCGAAAGGCTCCCCTTGGAGGGAATAAAATATATTCATGGGTCTGGGAGGTCGCATGTCAGAATTAGGATGTTACATTGAGTAGAAGATAATATATTTCCTAACAAGTCAGATAGACCAAATTATTTCGAGCCAAATGATACTCTAGAAATTATGACATACTCATGTAAATGATAAAATTGTTTGTTAGATCATTAAAAAGAGACCTCCTCCATGTTGTCGTATAATTTCTCTTCTAAGTAAGGCTTATGTAGTTGACAATGTGTCATGGAATAGTCTCAATTCGAAAACGATGACCTTCAAATGTGTCTTTGATTTTCAGGGATGTTGGTGGTGTTATTGTGGTGTGCTCCATTTGGTGGGCATGTTTTATAGGAGGTTGTAAGTTGATTTGACTAAGTAAAGATTGGATTTATCATGGATCCACACCCACGAGTCTAGAGTATGTCTATCGAAGGTGTGATTTTGAATGTCTTACAAAAGGGTATCTATTGACTCTAGTTCCCAAGTGAAATATTTTCTTCGCCAAGTTAGATTCCAATCCCATATCTAATATCTTATGAGTGCATAATTGCACTGGCTTAATTTGAAAAGTATATTGTACATTGTCTTAAGGTTTCCAGACCCTAACCAATTATCTTTCCAAAATCTAATATTCGCCTCATCCTCGACTTTCCTCATAATGTCATATTAGAACCACTACATAGTGTCCATCCTCCTCTAACAACTAGGTTGTAGATGTCCGGGATCCAAAGTGAATATTTATGAGGAGAAATCGAGGCTCCTTCCTCGGAGTGGTTCATAATTATTGGAGCACAGTGAGCATAGTAACTTGCCCACCAAGCAACATGTTAATACATCACATGGTCCTAGAAAAAACACAAAAGATTTGTCTCATGGTCCAACACGAGTCATTGGCCCAAATAGCACGGTCAGAGTGTTATGCACCACAACGCATCAGGTTCAAGACCCTGACCGAGAAAGAACAGTCAGAATAGCTCAAGTCACGCCAAGCATCAGGCACAGGTCTCTCGGTCAGTTGCTCGAGTCAGACGCATGTCCTTCGGTCAAGTTGATCAACATGATGTATCAAGCCAGACTGGATGGGGCGCACCAAATCAGCTTGATCAATCGCATCAGCATTACACGGTCAGAGATGCAATCTTGGCGCACCAAATGCCAAGCTTGGCACATCATATGTCTATCTTGGCGCACCAACATTATATGGTCAGACTTGTGACCTTGGCCAAGCTTGGCGCACCAAATCCATCACTGAGTGTGGAGCATCCTTGATCAGAATTTACACATGTGTGCTATTAATTGACACTTGTATTTTACATAGACATTTTTTGTATATTCTAGCGGGGTCTCTATGATGAGTTAGTTAGGGTTGTTTGTTAGCTTGTTAGTTAGGGGTTTTACCACTTTTAATTAGGTTGTCTATTCTACAAGCAACCACAATGTTGAACCAATTTGTATATAAGTAAGCCTTTGGCTTATGAAAAGATTAACACAAATATAATAAAATAGATGAGGTATATTGAGTCACAAATTCACAATAATAATTGCATGCCCATATTTAGACCTTAGTACTCTACACTATAGGCTATCACTTTCAGATTGAATACTCTATTTCCATTTCTCAAAAAGAGCTAGATTAAAGATGTGGATATTCTTTCATCCCAAACTCTCTTTCGGATAGAAATATTACTTATTCTCCTACTCGTTTTTATTTATATTATTGAAATACTTTGTTGGTTAAAAAAAGAAAACCCCTTTTTCTTTTATTTATATTATTGAAATACTTCGGATTTTTATTTAAACACGAAAATGAAAATTCATGAAGCTCACATATTATTTTCTTTCCTCCCTTTTTGTTATGCAACCAAAGAGATGAATATTATTTATTCTTTCATCTTCCTTCCCCCTTTCATTCGTCGGTGACCAAACAAAAGCCTAAAGGAATTAAGGAATCAAAGAAAGAAAAAAGTGTATTAGAAAGGTAAAAATTCACTTCAAATTCATCACATTCTCTTAGAAAATTGCCCTTCAGCCCTTCTGCATTCTTAACGTTCACAATCTAATTAATATAATATATAAAAGAAGTATCTTATTTAATTATGTCATTTGGATGTTGTAATTGACATTTAGGCATGCTATGGAAGACTTTGGAAAAGTCTGAATTGAAGAGCACTCATGTTAAGGTGAGTTTACTACAGAAAAAAAAATGTTCTGACATTTCGCAACTTTTTGACACCGGCCATATAGACTTTTATATCATAGAGCACATAATTTAAAAAGTAGTAGATTGATCTCAAAATACTAATTA
>NC_032027.1:2803952-2839393 GCF_001865875.1 Lupinus angustifolius
TATATATATATTATTTTGTAATATCTAAGGAATAAATTTGTATCCATATTTAGAAGTATTGTTAAATCTGTATCTTAAAAATAATCAAGGATAAATTTTGGAGAGAAAAACAGTCATACTTTAAATGAGTTAAAAAAATCGAACACATCAAGCATCCTAATTTTATAAATAAATAAAAATGAAACTCAAGTCTTCAACTTTACATTTGGTCCATTATATAAGCAAATCAAGTTTGAATAACTTCGTTTTCCTCATAAACCAAAATTCAAATATTTGGCTTGTCTTGGCTCACCCCACTTCATAACTCTCCATTTCTCATTGTTCCAGCCATGTTGTGTGATGGTACGTTTGCATGCTGCAAAAGTCAAAAGTTAGTTTTTTGATTCTACTATGTCAAAGGTTCCGTTTATATAAGAAATGTGTGTTTGTCTATGTGGAATGGGTTTATGTCTCTCGTGCATGAGTTAGATTCATGAATCCATATATGTGAACAAAACATTATTGTGAAAGATATTTATCTGTTTTGAGGCTGAAATATATGATTTTTGAATTTTCAAGCTGCAATGATCAATTCACCATCAAAGAATCCATCTAGATCCTAAAATGATGGATACATCCACATATTTTGAAAGAGATATGTATATACAATGCATGTTGAGAACAAAACATGCAACGTAAGACTAGGGAACAAAATCTTTTAATTGACATGCATTACGTGAGAAATTGGTCTTGTATGTTTGGAAACATAGCAGCCACAAGCTAAGAAGAGAAAAAAGGCACTGTTAATTGATTCGTTCATACTTGTGGGGTTATCACTATAAGTGTAAATGTAATCCCAAAAAATCTTATATTAATGTCCTCCACTAATGCCTATATGGTGCACAATTACACAATGGGTATTAATTCTAATATGGGATAGTTGGCAAATTGGCTTGGTAATGCCTAATTATATTCAATACCTTACTTTATTGAATTTTTGCATAAACCAGAATATTCAACGACAACATGTAGTTGGATTTGAGAGCGACTTATTGGGCTTCCCATGCATAAGTAAAAATGTGACATGTGCAAAATGATGTAAATGATCTAAATTGGTTTGAGGGTGATTAGATTTATTATCATAACTAAAATCAATTATTAGAAACCATGTTTTTTTTTTATATTACCATGCGTATTTCTTCACCTTTTTTATAAGAAATTAATTATGTCTGTCCCTCCCAATAAATGTTGCTTTTAAAAATCGAACTCTTAACCGTAAAATCTTACACTACTAGACAAATGCCTTATTAGTTATTAGAAACCATGTTTATCATAAGGTGTTATTTTTTTATGGACAAAAATTAATTTTATTATATTATTACACAAAATTAGAAAGGGATATGATGTTGTAAGTTGTGAGAGTTACAAGTTGAAAGTTAGAAGATATTTAAAGAAGCATATTCAAGCAATTAGAGAAGACATTATGTAGGTTTTGTAACCCAATTAGAATAGGTTATTGCAACTCGTCCCACTTTCCATTGATCCGCGATCAGGGTTTCATCAAATTCTGTAATTTGTTGAAGAAAAGGTTTACTTGAGTTGAAGATCACATTATTTCTAACCAATTAAGTAGATCATATTATTACTAATCAAATGATGCTACGGAGTTTTTGGCTTTTTTTTGTGCTTTATTATACTCATGTCTATAATAAAATGATAAATGGAGTCAAGTGGTAGATTTGGGGTAATGTCTAGCCAATTGTAGATTAATTGCTAAAACTGAGTATGTAAGTCGATATGAAAGGAAAATGTTTTATATCTTGTGTTGATTGTGTCTGTTTGCTGTTAGAAATTCATCTAGCATTTCCTACTCTCTATTTTTATCCATTTTCGATCAACACTATTTTAAGTAAAATAATTAATATTTTATTATACACATATATTGTTTAAGGTAAGGATCGGATTAAGTAAATGGAGAGCACATGAACTCGTGCCATAACAGTATAGTTGTATACTGAGCTTGGGTCAGCTGAAGATTTGGTCAAAACAATATGTAAAAAAGAAGAAAGATTATTGCACTAAAATTTGGACAACAATAAAGTATATAATGCTTTCTAGTATGTTTAGGAAAACATGCAATGTATAATAGAAGATAAAGAGTAGGTGAGAGATAGAAATAAATGTAAATGATATTATATCTAATGTCAAAATTTTGATGTACAAATAATGAGAAGATTTTATGAGAAATTTGTCCCATAGGCAATTATCCATTAAGATGATTTTGTTTTTATTTCCATAAACTTGACATATTTCGTCCATGTGAATTTTGGTATTATCATGATGGAAGGTAGGTAAGAAAGAGAACCTTGTTATAGACAAAAGATACCTCCATAAAATGAAGAGAAAATTGATCAATTAAATTCTGCAATATAACAAGTTAAGAACATCACTCCTCTAATAGACTCAAGCATGTTCTCATGATCACCACCAAAGAGAATCTTCACCTTTGTGGTCTAGTTTAGGATTATTCTTTCTATTTTCATGAAGAAGCAAGTCTTGAATTTCTTCATTAGATATATCAGCCCTACAGAATAAAGGGTGGATGAGTTTGAGACTGGGCTAATCTCATGGACACTAGTGTGAGTGATATTTGGGTTTAATGTGATTATGGAATTGAACAGTAAAGCTTAATGTTTGATACTAACTTTTAACTGTGACCGATTATGGTCCACCACGATAAGGGTCATATTTATAAAAAAACATTAATTACATATTTTTTTCTATTCTATTTTATTAATATATTTATTTTTATAAAACTTATAATAGTTTTAGTATATTTTATATTTTTACTAAAACAATTATGAAATATAAGATAATAGATATAATATTTTCATTTGGAAAATATGATTATAGAGACACTATAATTAAAAAAATTAGATTTGTTAAAATTTGAAATTTATAAATCGAATACTTTGTTCAACCTTTGGAGTTAATAGTCTCTAAAAAATCATTTTTTTTGTAAAACTCTGATACATAAAAGTACAAGGCCTCGGGCTTAGGGATGACAATGAAAACCAAACTTGTGGGTACTCATTTAAACCTAACTCAAATTTAATGGAAAAAACCTGATATAATTAAATTTGGATTTTACTGAAGTTCAGTTTTCAGGTTTGATATACTTGATACTTTACTTGAACTCACCCGAACTCAATTAATATATATAAAATTACAAAATTAGACATAAATACATATATAAAACCTATATAGGTAGAAAGTTAACATATATATAGAACCTCTATATATATATAAAGATACATGTTTTGGGTAGGTTCCCGTCAGGTTTGGGTTAACCAAAACCCGACGGATGGTAATATTGTTTTCAACCTCGCTTAATTTGGGTTTGGGTTGAGTAAGCACAAACCGACCTGATTTGTCCTGTTGTCATTCCTAATCGGACTTATCTCAAATATTGGAGAGTTCAATACTAAAAAGTAAGGGAAAACATAATTTTGTCACCTTTTTCAATTTTTGCAGGCACCATATATTAGAATATGGGCCCAGTATTGGACTTCTAATATTGGACATGAGCTCAGCCTAAATATATCAGGGTCGTTCATAATTATTACGAACAGTATATTAACAAATATGAACATGAGGAGCCAATTTAAAAAAAATTGAGACCAATGTGAAAAATAATTAATTTGCAAAAAAAGATAAAACAATGTGAAGACCATATAAATATTTTCACGTATAAATATTGCTCTTGTTGGAACAAAGAATAACGAATGGAATGAACAAGAATGAAAACAGAATGAATGAATGAATGAAAGAAGGAGAAGAATGCAAATAGAGGAAAGGTGGTGAAATAGTGAAGATTTTGCAGGAAATTATACAGAGGAAAAGTGATGTATGAGATGAGTGAATATCAATGAATTTATATTCTTGTGTATTTTTTCAAAGTGATAGTTAGGATTTACTATTTATAGAAACCCTTAACTAACTTAACTAAATTTTGAATCACACTTTTAACATCCCCCCATGATTCAAAATTTACAAACAACATGAAACTCCTAAACATTTAACTACTCAAAGCAATCGAATCTAATCTTGCAACAAGCCTTGAATTCCTATCTTCTTTCTCAAGTCTTTAAACCTATCCATATTCAAATGCTTAGTCATAATGTCTGCCAATTGAAGCTCACTCTTGCAATGTATGAGCTTGATTCTTCCTTCTACAACCTGTTGCCTTAAGTAATGGTATCTTGTTTCAATATGCTTGCTTCTGCCATGTGAGACTGGATTCTTGGCTAAATCAATTGCTAATTTACTATTTATAGAAACCCTTAACTAACTTAACTAAATTTTGAATCACACTTTTAACATCCCCCCATGATTCGAAATTTACAAACAACATTAAACTCCTAAACATTTAACTACTCAAAGCAATCGAATCTAATCTTGCAACAAGCCTTGAATTCCTATCTTCTTTCTCAAGTCTTTAAACATATCCATCTTCAAAGGCTTAGTCATAATGTCTGCCAATTGAAGCTCACTCTTGCAATGTATGAGATTGGTTCTTTCTTTTGCAACCTGCTGCCTTAAGTAATGGTATCTTGTTTCAATATGCTTGCTTCTACCATGTGAGACTGGATTCTTGGCTAAATCAATTGTCGATTTACTATATATCAATGATTCAATTACTTCTCCACTTTCAATACCTAGTTCCAGCAGCAATGAAGATAACCAAATTGCTTGACAAGCTGTTGCACAAGCTGCTATGTATTCAGCTTCACAAGTTGATAATGCCACTACCCTTTGTTTCTGTGAACACCAAGATATAGGAGCACCTACAACCATGAACACATATCTCATTGTGCTCTTTCTATCTAGTATATCTCCACACCAATCAGAGTCAGAATAGGCCATGAGTTGTGAGCTAATCTTCTCATTTTGATGAGGAAAAACAAAGCCAAAGTCAAGTGTTCCCCTTAGATATCTCAAAATTCTTTTGGCTACAACCATGTGAGAGTGTCTTGGATCACTCATGAACCTACTGATCACACCTACACTGAATGATATTTCGGGTCTAGAGTGGCAAATATACCTCAAACTTCCCACGATCTGCCTAAACAGTGTTACATCCACACCTGCTTCTTCCTCACAAATATCCAATTTCAAATTCATCTCCGCAGGAGTTTCTGAGGCATTGCAATTCATCATATTGAACTTGTTCAACACCTCAAGAAGGTACTTCTTTTGGTGCATGAAAAATCCTCTATTGGTGTATTGAAATTCCAGACCAAGGAAGTATGACAATCTTCCTAAATCTATCATTTCAAGCTCACCCTTTAGGCTTTCCTTCAACTCTTCAATTCCTCTTGAGCTACTACATGTAATCAGAAGATCATCGACATATAGGCAGAAGAACAAGGCACCATGATTTTGGTCTATAGTCTTGATGTACACACCATACTCAACTGTGCATTTCTGAAAACCAGAGTTATGTAGAAATTTGTCAATCCTCTTGTTCCATGCTCTAGGTGTTTGTCTTAATCCATAGAGTGATTTCTTGAGTCTTACCACTTTATTCTCATTTCCTTTGCTGATGAAACCAGGGGGTTGAGACACAAACATCACTTCCTCTAGTGGACCATTGAGAAAGGTTGACTTGACATCCAATTGACACAACCTCCATTTCTTCCAACTAGCTAAGGCCACCATAAGTCTCACAGTTTCTAATCTAGCCACTGGTGCAAAGACCTCAGAGTAGTTCAGTCCTTCTTTTTTGCATAAACCCTTTGGCCACAAGCCTTGCTTTATGCTTTGCTAGCCATCAGGTTTTAACTTGACCTTGAAGATCCATTTGACATCTATAGGAGTTTTCTGATCTGGAAGGGTCACCAATTCCCATGTGTCATTCTTATCTATTGACTTGATCTCTTCTAGCATAGCATCTCTCCAAATATTGCTAGAGATTACTTCTTCAAAGCTCACTGGCTCAGCATCAACTAGTAGAGCCATGTGTTGAACCAAATCTCCATCTGTATTGATAGCCCCATTAGAATAGAGGTGAAAGTCTCTGAGTCTAGATGGAGCATTCCTTTGTCTTCTTGGTCTTTCATCAATTCCTTGTTGCATATGACTTTGTGCATCTATCTGTTCTTCTTCTCTCATCAATTCATCATTCTCCCAATCTAGATGCAGACTAGCCATAGGAAAAGTGTTATCTTGAGACCATTTCCATGATTCAGATTCACCAAAGTGCACATCTCTACTAAATACAACTTGATGTTTGTAGGATTGTACAATTTATATGAACCCGTAGGATTATATCCAATGAAGATCATTGGTTCACTCTTGTTATCTAGCTTCTTTCTTCTTTGATCTGGGATATGACTATAGCAAAGTGAGCCAAATATCCTTAGATGTTTCATAGAAGGTTTTACTCCTGACCAAACTTCTTCTGGCACTACTGAATTCAACTTCTTCGTAGGACATCTGTTTAGAACAAATGCAGCAATGGTGGTTGCTTCTCCCCAAAAACCGTGTGGAAGATTCTTGGTCTTCAACATACTCCTAACCATGTTGAGGATTGTTTTATTGCTTCTTTCTGCAATTTCATTGTGTTGAGGTATGTATGGAGCAGTTACCTCATGTACAATTCCTTGCTCCTTGCAGAATTCAACAAACTCCCTTGATGTGTACTCACCACCATCATAATTTGTTCTAAGGTTCTTTATGCTCCTCCCAGATTGTTTTTCTGCCAATCTCTTAAAGTCCTTAAAGATTGAGAAGACTTCATTCTTGAGTTTGATTAGATAAATCCACAACTTTCTACTCAAGTCATCTATGAATGATACAAAGTACTTGTTGCTTCCTAGTGATGGAACACCAAATGGTCCACAAACATCAGAGTAGATTATATGCAACAAGTCATTTGCTCTTGAGGCAGTGTATGAGCTGAAAGAATTTCTTGGATGCTTGCTAATAAGGTTATTATCACACACCTTCCTGGGAAGATCTATTGAGGGTAATCCTAGAACCATGTCTCTAAATTTCAACATACTCAAATCTCTGAAGTTCAAGTGCCCAAATCTTAGATGCTAAAGCCAAGAATCCTCTGATAGTGTCATAGTAGATAGGCACTGAGATTCCACTATTGCCAAACTGATTTGAAATGTTCTGTTTGAAGCCATAGTTGCCCTCATGACTAGTTTCTTCTTCTGATCATAGATTTCCAAGAAACCATTGAGTAGTTCCGTGGAAAATCCTTTCTCCAACAGTTGTCTCATACTGATCAAGTTGTTTTTCATGTTTGGCACATACAACACATCAATGATCATGGCATGCTTGTCATCCTTTCTCTTGATCAAAACATCACTAGTGCCTTCAGCTTGAATGACCTTATTGTCAACAAATCTAACACTGCTTTTTCTCTTTTCATCAAAATTAACCAACCAATCTCTGTGTCTAGTCATATGGCTTGAGCAACCATAATCTATATACCATATATCATTGTTCTTGCTAACTTGGCTAGTAACAATCATGAGCAAGAGAGGTTGATCATCATTTTCTATCTCAACCTCTTCTTTTGCCATTTGTGATTCATTGTGTTGTCTGCTTCTATTATTACTTTGGCTAGATGAGGCTTTGCATTCATTTGAGAAGTGGTCAATTTTGCCACAATTGAAGCACTTTATCTTCTTCCTATCCATTGCATTTCTACCTCCTCTCCATTGATTGAATCCCCCTCTCTTGATTGAGCCTTCTGATTCATCAATGTCTATTCTTTCTTGATCTAAAATTTCTTCCTCTACTTCTACCTCGAAGTCCATTTCTTCCACCAAAGCTCCTTCTACTTGTGTGAGCTTGTAAGGTCTGCTCAACATGTCTTTCTATAGATCTTTCCATGAGCCTTTGCTCATGTGCCTCAAGAGAACCTTGAAGATCTTCCACCTTCATTTCTTCTAGTCTTTTGGACTCCTCAATTGCCACTACAATATGGTCAAAATTTGGAGTTAAAGTGCGAAGGATCTTCTCAACAATGGACTGATTAGAAATCTTCTCTCCACAAGCTTTCATCGAATTTGTATGAGTGACAACTCTGTTAAAGAATTGAGCCACCTTCTCATTTGCACCCATCTGCATCAATTCATATTGTCTTCTTAAAGTTTGCAATCTCACTTTCTTTAATTGTTCTGCTCCTTGATTGCAAGCTTCAAGAATCTGCCATGCCTCCTTCGAATTTGCAGCACCAGAAATCTTCTCAAAGTGTGCTTCACCCACACACTGATGTAGGAGGAACATTGCCTTGCAATCCTTCTTCTTGTTCTCCTTATGCACCTTCCTTTGTTCTTCTGTTGCAACTTCAGCAAGAATTGGAAAACCTTGTTCAACAATTTCATCTACATCTTGATATCCCATTAGTGCCTTCATTTGCAATCTCCATCGGTTCTAATTCTTGCCATTAAGAATTGGAAGGTTTGCTGAGAAATTTCCACTATTTTGTCCCATGATTTTCGAAGATGATTGATGATGATGAAGGTGTATTCTTGGATCTTTGAACCTTGCTCTTGATACCAATTTTGTTGGAACAAAGAATAACGAATGGAAGGAACAAGAATGAAAATAGAATGAATGAATGAAAGAAGGAGAAGAATGCAGATAGAGGAAAGGTGATGAAACGGTGAAGATTTTGCAGGAAATTATGCAGAGGAAAAATGATGTGTGAGAGAAGTGAATATCAATGAATTTCTATTCTTGTATGTTTTTTCAACGTAATAGTTAGGATTTACTATTTATAGAAACCCTTAATTAACTTAACTAAATTTTGAATCACACTTTTAACAGTTATTTCATTATTCCCACCCCCGAAGACCTAAGTTGCTCTTGGAATTTAGTTTCTTGACGTGTTCTTTATTTCATGTAAATTTCAATGGCATGCTGATCACGGGACGTGAGAGGCTACGAAGTTTCCTCGAAAGAGAAAGAACAGAAAAATAGGGACATGTACCATGGAAAAAACAACACTATCATGTGTTTTCTGTGTTACTCAAAACCAACCACCATCCTATATTCCAATTCCAAAAGAATTGCTTACTTTACTATCTTTCCTTGCATGTGGCGTTTGTCAATTTACTATCGAATTTTCTTCTCCCTCTTCTTTACTTACATAGTTATATTTTGTTGGTATTATCAAACGTATCTCTTCACCCTTTGGGTAAAGAACTAATTCATTTCGAGATATGTGATTGTCTATCTCAACAAGTATCGCTCTCAATAGTTGAACCATTGATATTTATATGGTTATATATGTCCATATTCAATCATCACTATTAAAAAAAACGTTGAAAGATATATCTCTTTCCATCAAAATTTCCAACCTTCTTTACGGGTTTCACCAAAGTCATGCCACACTTCCATTTTCCATAATTGGTGTAATAAAATAATTCATTTGTATGTGATTTCCACGTTGCTAGCACGTCGATCATTAAATTAAATTTTAGAAATTTCAGTAACAATAACCATGTTAATTTATATGACAAACTTAACAGTGGGGTTACTTTCTTATTGTTTTCAACAAGGGGTAAGTTTATAAAATGTTTTAGATTGGAAAGGTGATAGAAAAGAGTTGAAGGTAATTTTAGGATTTAACTAAGATTCTCAATCTTTTATTTAAAAAAATATTAGGAGTATGAAGGATACCTAACCCACATACCCTAACTACCACAAATTTATTACAATTATATAATTCAGGTACTCAGTTTTTACAATTAGACAATTCACGTACACAGTTTTAATGAGATAGTAAGAGTTACTTTTAAGTTTTAAAATTTAAACACAATCCCACACGTTAGAAAATTTTCAACATTATAAATTAGATAATAAAATTCACATTAAAGTCTCCATATGAGGATGACAACAAGGTTGGGTGAAGACAAGCAACAAACTCATTTTCTCTCTTATCTTTATCTCTGATCCTATTATGATTTTATAAAATAGAAAGAAAGAAAATATATTAAAAGTTCAATAAAATAGAAAAATGTAGTAGAAGTTGAAAAAGTTCGAAAAATAAAGTCTAACTCAGGCATCCATACGACAGGTTGTAGAAGCGAAAGTGAAATATTGACTGCAAAAGTGACAAGTTTGTAATGCTCTATTCAGATTAAGTTGTCAATCACTGAAATCGTTTTGAACAACTTTTATTCTTTACCCGCATCATCTTCTATTTTTCTCATTGTTTTTAGTGTTGTAACTCTTTTGTATCTTTGGTATCTCTTTAATATAAAAAATTGCAAATAAAAAGATAGTACAAAATCCAAATGCTCATCAACAAGCTCATGTTAAATAATTATAATAATGAACTAATCTTTTTCTGAGTGTGTGACTGCTCCTCTCAATAAGTGTTGTATGTAGAATTCAAATCCTTAAATTTTGGTCATTCTAAAAATTTAGTAAAAACTTATATTATTAGACTAACATCTCATTTGTTTTCTTTCGGGTCTTTACTCCATCATTTTGGCCCCACAATGAAAAACAGCTTCAATCATGAAACTTGGCTGAAATGACCATGGCTAAGATCATAAAAGACATTCAAATTTTGTAATTACAACCGAATAGTTTCTAGAATCTCTCCAATGATGTTAAAATTGCAATTAGGTTGTACTTCCCATAATTTAAAACATATTTATACTTAATAATAATATTTTAGCATCAATCGAGCATTAGGAAAAATTCATAGATTTTTAAGTATAAAATTTATTAAAAGATTGAAGTAATACATTTAAAGAATACAAAACCAACAAATAAATAGTATTACACCTTAACCTACTCAATAATAACACATCAATACATATTCAACACAACATGGAATCGCACATAATCGAGAATCAACTATAAAGTCATCTAGTGTAAGCTAAGATTTGAAATAGAAGTTCATTCAATCTAAAACATTAATATACTTATGTATTCTTTTTATCTAAATCCATGACTTGTTTTATCATGTCCACAAATTTCATAGTTAATTCTAAAAGAGTATGGACTCCGAGAAGCTCATTCCATGTAATACCTCACATTTATAAGAAATATAGAATAAAAAAAATCTAAGAGACTTCTACAATGCTGTATTTTTATATCCCTTGTTTCACACTCTTAACCAAACAGACAATTAGACTAGGCATGACAATGACAACAGATGCGGGCGGACGCGAGTAGTGTTTTCCGTGCCAAAACTTTCACCATCACTGATCCAAGATGCAACTTTTTTCAGCACAAATTCATGTCGAGATTTGGAACAAAGTGAGCTTAAGCCAAAATGATGATTAAGCCACACACATTTACGAAATTGTGACGCTCTATTCTCATGAATCTCACTCTGCCATGAACATCATTATTATAAGAAACAAAAAGAATAATAATAATAAGAAACAAAAAGAATCGAAGAAGCTGCGTTTATATATTCATCTCTCATATGATCATGATCATCATCACATATGCATCTTTATAAAGTAAGAATAATAATAATAATAATCACAATCATAATCATCGCTGCAACTCCATCATACGCGAAAAGTCCTCAAAGCACACGAACCCATCTCCTTTTCTATCAACACTCTCTATCATGCGCCTGCACTCCGCTAACGTGCACCTCTCATCTCCGATCGCCTCAAAAACTCTAAACAACTCCTCCGCCGAGATCCTCCCGTCACGATCGGTGTCGAACACCGCGAAAGCCTCCATCATCTCATCCGCGTTTTCACACGACCCGGAACCCGATCCAACCCGATTCATCAGCGCCTCCACGGTTATGCACCCTTCCCCGTCGAACTCAACCTCGCTCAGCATCATTGCCACCTCCTCCGGCGCTGCCGCGAGCCGATTTAACAACGCCTCAAGCTCGTGCCGTGAAATTACACCGTCCCTATCGCGGTCGATGAAGCGGAAGGCGTTAGCAAGATCGGAGTGGAGGTCGCCGGAGATGGCGGTCCAGTCGCCGGAAACGTCAGGAAGAACACTGGTCGGAGTTTGAGAACCGGTTGCTCCGGTTGCCGTCTTATGAGTGGACCCCTCAGAAGAAGAAGATAAAGATTCTGAACCGAATGATGGCGGGTCGGATCTTGAAACAGTGGAACGGTCTTTCTTTGAACGGAAGAACCGTTTTGGACTGAGTTTATTGATGAGCTTCATTTGGAAGAGAAATAGGAGAGAAAGGAAATGAGGGAATTAGGAGAGAGAGAAAATGGAAGGAAGAAAGGTTTGAGGGGAAAGAGAGTGGAAGGTTGGGGGTTAAATGGAGGTACATAGCTACCTTCAAGTGAGCTTCTAGGAAGTTTCCTAGTGGATCATTGAGGGATGAAAAAGTGCCTCACTATTTATAATAATTTATACTCTTCAATATTATAATCAATTATTCATTTATGACTGATTTGATTAAATGGGAAATTCTTTCTCCACGTTGATGTCAACTTTTTTTTTAAAGGAGTAGGTGGGAAAGAAAAATTTTGAGGAAGTTTTATTATATTCTCCTACTAAATCTTGATACTTATGAGAAAGTGATATGTCATTTATAAATTAATTATTAATAAATAAAGTATCATCTTATAACATACGTTACTTTTTTGTTGGTAGAAAGATTAGTAAGAAAATATAATAAAATTATATTAATAGGAGAATATTTGTTGTCTCACTTTCTGTATTACTCCATGTACCATCACTTCTAATTGAATTAAAAAAATTATTTAAGTTAAAATTACAATTAGTAAATATTTTTCTGATCAATCATATATACTGACACAAAAGAATGAGATAGCATATATGGACCCTCTATTATTTTCCAACTCACAATGTTAAAATGTGGGTCTCACTTTTTTCATCCTTCTCAAAACAAAAACAAAAACAAAAAACAAATCAATAATAAATAATATATTAACAGTGTGATGGGTAAACTTTTAACTCTTAGAGAAAATGTTGAGTTTGTGTAGTAGAATCCATAATTTAAACTTGTACTGATGTGTCTCTAAATTTGATATGTTAAAGTATATTAGTAAGAATTTTTGTAGCTTGGATTAATTTTAAAATGGATGATTGGGAGTTTGTTGAATTAGGCTGGTTAATGTTACCACTTAAGTCTTCATATTTGACATTATTTTTCTTTATTACGTAGAAGGATATATCATTTTTCATAATATTATCTTTCTTTTTATACTAATCTATCATTTACTTATTTCGAGAATATATGTAATGTCTCATTTTTCATGATTCTCACACACAAATGGGAAATAACAAAAACAATTTCTTTGTCATCTTTTATTTAAGAAGAGTGCATACAGGCTTAAGATTAGCATTTTTGTGAGGTTTCAAGAATTAAGGGTATACTTCAGTCGATAATTGAAGATTAATATCTTTCTAGGAGAAAAAATCACCAAAGTGAATACAGCATCTCCCAACAAAGCATTTCTCATATACACAATATGAATTAAACCCTCAACATTATGTTTAAGGAATCAATTTTTTTTTTCTATCGGGCTTTATTGCTTAAGAATGTTTAATTTTTTATTTATAACAGAGTGCCTTAGTGCTTAGTGGGTGAGATTTGAATGATATGTTTTGAGACTTGGATTCGGATATATTTTACTTGGTGAAATATACTTATTAATTTATATATGGTTGGTGAAATATACTTATTAATTTATATATGGTAAGATTATTGGTGTAGTATTTTGTTAACCAAATCAGCATGTAATAAAGATTTCTTAATGGTAGGGAACATAACAAGTAAAATAAACATTTAAAGATCTTCACCAGTAAAAATTAGGAACTAAATTAAGAACGTAACTCTTGGAAGAGCCCACTTACTCACAATTGTATCTTAGATATAACAAACACCATGACACCAATATATGTTCATATAACTAATAGGCATATGGATATTATTTTTTTGTCTTTCTATATTTACTTTTATCTTTCCATTAATTATTATTAGTTTATTCCACTACCTATATATATATATATAAATTTTAGAAATGCTAATGGCACAATTAGAAAAATTAGTTATTAACATTTTTAAGCTTCAAAAAGAACTAGTTGATACATATACATGTTTTGCAAAGAGACAATTATTACCTCAAAATGGAAGGAGGAATGATAATAAATATAAGAATACTTGGTAAGGAATTAACTCATAATTCAAAAGATCAATTTAAAACAATTTACAATTTCATTTAGAAAATATACTTTATATTTATTTTTGAATCTGGAGTTTAATTAATTTATTAGTTAATTCATATTATGTGATTTTATATCATTTATAATTTCAGAAAAAAACACATGTAATTACTATAGTTTATATAAAATTGTTTATGGAGTGTTCAAATACAGTTGGTCTAAATACTATGTATTATATATCAACCAACCAAACTATGTTAGTTCAGCTAGTAAGAAATTGAGTCATTGTTTACAAGATTGTGACTACAAATATCATTGGCACATGAGAATTTCATTGGCGAAAAATTCTAAATATTTTTGTAACCACTCATAAAATTAATGTGATCCAACCCATTTATGGCTTAAATATATATATATATATATATATATATATATATATATATATATTCTTAATTTCTTCAATATACATCTTTAGCTGCAATCAAAAGTTACAGACTTTCCGTTAATTTAAAAAAATTGCGCCTTTCAGTAATTTCCAATGAACACTTGAATAGATTGGATAATCTTATTTTATTGCCTCGTTAACATGTTTTGCATTTTGCATGATAACTTTAGTCAGGTAAATTAATTGAGATTATTGTCATCGAATGATCGAGTTTTTACAGCACAAACATAATATAATAAGTAGAATATAAGGTTGGGCACTTGTTCAAGGAACGTAAAAATGAATTCTTCTCTTGAAAAGAGATGTTTTTATATTTTGAGAAATGTTAGATTTTGTTTTCTAAGATTTGTTCTTTATTCTTAAACAATATATAATAATTCAATATTGAGTTACTAAATGCGAATGATTGATATAATGCAATGAGGAGGGAGAAGAGGTTTGTTTGGCTTATGCATCATTTTTAATGATTGGTAGGCATATTCTAAAATGATATATTAGGAAATACGCAGAAGAGTGAAAGAGAGAATATGTTGTTGGTTAGATATAAAAAGGGATTATATACTTGTTGCGTTGAACTCTGTGCACCGAACTTATGAATTTTAGAGAATATCTCAATCCGAAAAAAAAGTAGAGGCAGAAAAATGGGTAAAGCATAAGTCAGGTGCGCTCCAAATACGGATGAGGATCTGCTGTCCCTAATTATATCTCAAACTATGTTTTTTATCAATTACAATGAAATAAATTTGATAAAATTATGAATATTTAATTTTTTTAATTGACGTGACATAATAGAATTGGTATGGTCCTTCTCCATCCAAATACTCCTGGGAAGAAAATTGGTTCAGACCAATCTGGTCCAATTCATTTAAAACAAATCATGTTGATTCTAAAAACTAAAATTTATCTCATTCTTGTTAATAAAAAATCTAAAATTTATATTTTATTTTCCTCACTAATGACAAACACGGGTAATACAAGCAGAAAATTTACAGTAGTAATATAGTTTAACTACTTTATTACACATTTAGTGTAACTTCTTAGTTTATTGTCAACATAATACACTTTTACATAAGTCATGTTTCATTTATGCAATTTTTAGATAGAATTGTCACTAACATGCACAAGTTTGGTGTACTGATTTAATTTTTAAAACTCGTGATTATAATCTACGATTATCCCTTTTTTATAGTGGTTAATGTTTCGAATGATAAGACAGAGGTTCAAGGTTCAACACTCGTTAAATTGCATTATATTTATTATCAAAATTTATACATTTTTTAGATTATACATCAAAATATAATTCAGTAAATTTCTTATTAATATCTTTTAGTTATTTGCATTGAAGTAGGAGGTGTGATTATGATTTTGCTGTACGACTAAAATAAAAGTGTATAAAATTTGGTAGTTCTTATGTGAATAATATATATTGAAGTTATGACTAAAAAAATAAACAATGAAATGAGGAGGTGTAGAATTTTGGACCTCTACTTTATCATGTGAAGCACTGACCATTATATCGGTACAAAACTTCATGAATAATATACAGTGAAAACTGTATTTGATGAATACAAGTTTAAAATAAATTAAAAAAGAAAAATCCAACCATGAGTTTTAATAAATTAAATTAATACCCAAAACTTATATACATTAGTAACGATTTTATTTAAAAATTGTACATATCAAACATATAAAAGTGAGAAGGACAGCCCCCACAAACATCTCTAATTTTCTTCTATTAGAATAATAATAACATGCATTTGGACTCTATCTATTTTGCTTTTCCATTTTTCCATGTTTCATTATAAAAGAAAGACCTATCTCTCATATTATGTTCATCATTTTTACTTGGTTGTTATTTATTATTCATTATTTATATTTATAGGCATTCTTGTATAAAAGGACATTAATCTTAATATACTTTTAAAGTTTTTAAGGTTTGTGAATATCGTTGGGAGGATAAATATAATTTTAGATGTTTCATTTTTGTTTCAAATAAACTTGAGATTGCTTTTATTTTGTTTTGTCCTAATTATACATTTACAGGTTCAACATTTGTCCAAATTAAAGGACAAGTTTAAATACAAACATTAACTCTGTTAATATTTAAAGATGTATGAGGAAGAAGTCTTGTATGTCCAATTCCCAACCCCTCTTTTGACAAATCATCGCATAGCTTAATTGGCTTACATAAACAATTTCATCGTATTTCAAATCATATATTATGTATCTCTATAAAAAGAAGTGCATTGTGACGAAAAATAATGTACTTGAAGTTGCAAGGAAGTTTCATTGAAGGATCTAATGTAAGTTCATGCATTAATTTATCTTTTTCCGTACCTTAGTAGTAAAATACTATTAAGAATTAATTAACTCGACAGTAACTAATAGATAAAATAACAAACTAATAAGGAGGTATTATAATAAGTTAGTATCATCTCTAATAGAAGATAAATGCTTTAAAAAATAAAGAAAAATATAATTTTTAATAATATATTTATCATTTTAATTATAATAAAAGTATACTTGCATCTTTATAATAAAAAAATCCTTGTTCCTACTGTACATGACTATAACAATGCTAGATTTTTATGTAAGATGTAAAGTAAAATGATAATGTTCAATTATTAAAAGTGATACTTATTAGAAAAATAGTCCAAAAAAATATTAGTTATTTATCAGTGTAATGAGGGGATAATCTCAATTTGAAGTATATATAAAACAACCTAATAAGTATACTTGATATAAAGGAGTTTTGCTAATCACTATCCTAAGGGCACTAGTTAAGCAACAAAAAAGAATTAAATTTTGTTCGAAACATTGCATTAGTTATTCATCTATAAGACTCGAATCCGAAATCTTACTTAAATGTTGATTCTTAATAATATACACACCATTTTTTATATTAACTTAAAATTTTTAGTTCCTTAAACATTGCTTTAAGAGTAATGGTTTGTAAAACCCATAATAAATAAAGGGTAATGTTAAGAAGTGTTATATTTTTTTTAAAAGAAAGAAAAAAAAATTTATACGTTTAAAAAATGAAAGAATAAAATTTATTTTTGAAAATTAATATTTAATATATCAAAAAATAATGATTTAATTTTCAATAGTGAATTCTTTTTTTTAGTATTCTTTAAACCTTGCTCTCATAGTCTCATTGCACTTCCTTACATAACCCTTAAGTAAAGGGTTGAAAAATAAGCTTTGAAAAATTGTATGGTCAAATTAAACTGCAAATGTTCTTTTGATATCCATACATAGTGATAATTCAGACAATGGAGAGTGAGGAAAATGAAATTATAGATACGTATTCCTCACGCAACCAAATGTATGGCTCTCTCTTAAATTCCATTGAACTTGCATCAATGATTAACTCATGATTTTCAACATTTTCCGTGAACTAGTGTTGGTGGTAGGGACACATTTCTGATTTTGGATTTTTCTGATACTATCCGTTGTCCAAAATGGTAATGAACTAATTCATTTTTGGTGTATGAATGTCTCTCTCCTAACAAATATTCATCTCTAAATAAGTGTCGTTTCATGAACTGAACCCTATATTTTTTAGCCATCCTGAGAATTTAACGGACTTTATACAATTAGACCAATACATTGTTGATTGATTTTACACTTTGTTTACCACTTTACTAAATCTTAAAGATATTTTAGATTTGGTTTTGTATCTATTTGTTCTATATAAATAGGACGGCCTCTCTCTCTTATATTCAACATACACATCACTTATATCATAGTGAAAACGAGCCAACATTCAGAATATATAATCATGTAAGAGTTTAGTTTGAACAATGATAGTTTGGTGGCATAGAACATTGATAAAACAGAAATAAAATAGAAGTAGATCTAACTTATGAATCTATTACCAAAAGTTTGTGGGTGTATGGTATTTAGAATAAAAATATACCCAAAACCAGACAAATTTAAGTACAACAACTTGTGTTAGAAACCTGTAGAAGAAAAAACGTAGAACATGCCTACATAAAGACAATGTAACTTTCCTTTTAAACAGCTAGTAGACAATAGACAATTATGAAAAGTAGTAATGAAATATATTATTTTAATGTTTGAGGGTGACAATCTTTTGAGATTCAATTATGAGCTAAAAGATATCTCTCATTTTATGTGATATTCCATATATCACCATTTTATCACAGTTCACCAAATTACTTTCTTTTTAAGTTAGTAATTATGTTTTCTACGAAAATAAAGTTGTATCACATAAAATGGGACAATTGAAAAGAAAACATGGTGTAACTACTCATGATGTAAAAATAAAGACAAATAAATATAATATAAAGTACCCTTAATGAAAATTATAATGTAAAATACATTCAATAAAATATATTCTAATTCAACAAAATAAAATTTATAAAACTTAAATATTTGATACCAAAAATTAGAAAATAAAAATGTAAGTTAACAAGCACGAAGTGACTGTTACCACACTAATGTGGATCTATAATCATGAAACAACAAGGTGAGTTTGAGATGAAATTGGGAATAAAGTATTATATGATTTGTTTTAGTCTGATATTGTGGTAGAGTGAAGTAAAATCATTATAAATTGACCTAGTCACTTAAATCAGCCGAGTGAAATTGTGAAATTTCATTTTTTTTATATAAAATTAATTAGATAAGTGACTCAGATAGATCTAATACTTGGTTCACAGTTCAACGAGTCACTCGAAGCTGATTTTTATATCATTACTCTTCAACCATTTTGTTTGTTTCTTACTGGGGAGAAGGATATGAATTTTCTCCAGCACTGAGCGAAGATTAAACAAGCTGCAGAAAAAAATCATAATGACCATAATTTTAAGTTTTTTAATAACAAATTAAAAAGATTTCCCTTATCCTAATGTTTCACTACCACCGGAAAAGAGCTTGGGGTAAGTTTTTTGTGCTATTAGATATATTTCCTCACTTTGTGAGTACTTAACTAATCTCTTTCGAAATGTGTGATTGTCCTTCCCAATAATCGAACCCTTAACTTTTGGTCAGTATGATGATCAATGTCGTATTTTTTTATTGTTGCTAAGTTGTGCAATTACTAGTTGTACTTTTTTTAGGTACAGAATTACTAGTAGTACTTTTATCCCAACTCGTTTTTTTTTTCATATTTCAAATCTCCCATTTTTCATTATTTGATTCTGTTGTGGGCTTTAAAATAAGTAGAATTGAATTAATTGGGCCTCCATCAAAACGACACAGACCCATTAGAGAGACGAAAAAAGGATATCCCTTTTCAGTTTTCACATTCTTCCTTTTTCGAACTTCAATAAATATGAAAGTTGCAGAGTTTATCCAGAACCCACAACAGAGTTAATTACTCAATTTGACTCTTCACTCTACACTCTCTACTTCATTTTTGTCTTCTCTCAAGGTAACAATTCCTTATCTTATCTTATCTTGTAATTATTTTCATTTTTATGTCTTAGGTTGTTGTGTTGGGTTCTATTTTTTATATAATTTTAAGTGGGTGGGTTTTAAATGATGTTTTATGTCTGGTGGGATTGAAAAGTTTGTAACTTTGAAGTAATTTGATTAATTCTCCACTCAGTTTGCATTGTGTTTATGCTTGCTTATGAAATTATAAATATTTGTTCTTTGTCACTTTCTCTTGATCTTCAAAGTTTGGAAACTGGGTTAATGGGTGCATGAATTAGTATTGCTTGTTTGAGGGGTGTTTTGGTCTTATTCAATATGTGATGCAGCTCAATGGTTTTTAAATTGGAATGATCATTGTTTGCCATGGTGGTGAAAGTGCCTTCATGAGTTACACTTATTTGGAGGTTAATGTAATTAGTCCATGGCTTTTGTTACTTGCTTGATGAACTTGTTATATATAGTTCCACTAACTAATTGTGAGACTAGGTGGTTATCTAGGATTTATTGAATTTAATTATCAGATAGTTGTTCTTATATCACTATTTGTTAGTGGAGAAAACCCGATACAACAGGTAGTTAGTGGAACTATCGAAGAGAACTAAGTTTTTTTTCTCATTATCTGAAGTGAAATTCAAATGAAAGGCTTTTAGTTCTTTTTCAGGAACGTGTCAACAGTATTTAAAGGAACCTCAGATGGCTCAGTTACTATCATCTTCTTGCTCCGTGACGCTCTCCTCTAGAAACAAGCCTTACTTAAAATCTTTTGATCATGGTTCGGCTTCATTTTCTTGCAAGAATTCCACATCTCCATTTAGAAGGCTTTTCTTGCAAGAAAACAAGCCAAGAAAAAGTTCTGTAGTAGTACATGCTACTTCAGTTTCAACAAGCCGGGAAGCCCCAGTTCAAACTAGCTCTGGCGACCCTTTTAAACCAAAGCGAGTGATTGTCATTGGTGGAGATGGTTATTGTGGTTGGGCAACTGCCCTCCACCTGTCTAACAAGGGTTATGAGGTTGCCATTGTTGATAGCCTTGTTCGACGACTCTTCGATCACCAGCTTGGACTTGATTCTTTAACACCAATTTCCTCCATCCAGAATCGCATTCAACGTTGGAAATCTCTCACTGGAAAAAGTATTGAGCTCTACATTGGTGACATATGTGACTTTGAGTTCTTATCTGAAACCATCCAGTCATATGAACCTGATGCTGTTGTGCATTTTGGGGAACAGAGATCTGCTCCTTACTCTATGATAGATCGGTCAAGAGCTGTGTTTACACAGCAAAATAATGTTATCGGGACACTCAATGTGCTCTTTGCTATAAAAGAGTTCAGAGAGCAATGTCATCTGGTTAAGCTTGGAACTATGGGTGAATATGGGACTCCAAATATTGACATTGAGGAAGGTTTTATTACCGTTACTCACAATGGAAGGACAGATACTTTACCATATCCCAAGCAAGCAAGCTCATTTTATCATCTTAGTAAGGTGCATGATTCACATAACATAGCCTTCACTTGCAAGGCTTGGGGGATTCGAGCAACCGATCTGAATCAAGGAGTGGTATATGGGGTAACAACAGACGAGACTGCAATGCATGAAGAGCTGGTTAACAGGTTTGATTATGATGGAGTATTTGGAACTGCCTTGAATCGATTCTGTGTTCAGGCTGCTGTTGGTCATCCACTTACCGTATATGGTAAAGGAGGCCAGGTAACATACCCATCTACTTGTTTATCTCTTATTGGTTAGTAGAAGAGTAATTTTCTTTTTCTACGGCTTGCAAGGACATAAACAACTTCATGTGATTTTTGCTATATTATTTTGGTAACTTCAGATAGAGTGGTTTATATCTTTTTTTGCTTTATTTTTTATAGTTCTCTTCTTACATTAGTTGAATTAATACTTGTCTGTGGGAGAAATCTATGAAATGCTCTTCTGCTAATATTTTGTTTGTATTTTTTGGAATGTGCAAATTTCAGACTAGAGGCTACCTTGACATAAGAGATACAGTTCAATGTGTGGAGCTTGCCATAGCAAACCCTGCAAACGCCGGGGAGTTCCGAGTCTTTAATCAATTTACTGAGCAATTTTCAGTCAATCAACTTGCCAGCCTTATTACAAATGCAGGTGAGAAGCTAGGCCTCGATGTGAAATCTATATCAGTACCAAACCCAAGAGTAGAGGCAGAGGAGCATTATTACAATGCCAAGCACACTAAACTAGTTGAGCTGGGACTGAAGCCACACCTTCTTTCAGATTCTCTCCTTGATTCCCTGCTCAACTTTGCTGTTCAGTACAAAGATCGCGTCGACACAAAACAAATCATGCCTAGTGTTTCTTGGAGAAAAGTTGGGGTCAAAACTAAAACTGTAACAAACTAAAGTGGGTTCATTATGGCTGATATAACTCTATGATGACTCTTCTGGTGATAGGTTATTCTGCATTGCCTTGAATATTTCAAGTTGCTCTATTCTAGGATTTATGTAACCTTATATAGAGTAAATCTTTGTGCTTCAAAGTGCTCTCTACCATGAGAGCCATGTGTGTGTATTGCTGTTTTGTCTATTCTAGCATATGGAAGTATTTATTGTTCTACACCCAAATGTATTAGTGAAATGGGTAACATGGCAAATAATTATTCTAATTTTATTTTTTTAGTATGTTTTCATTTGTTCATGTACTAATTAAAATTTCAATTAATGCATCAAAATTTGTATTGAATTATCCCAAGTCAAAATATTAAACCACTTGCATTCAAAATATTAAACCAATTTCAAATTTTCAACAACTATCCAATATGATGATAATCCCAACTATTTGGAGCATGATGAGCAACATTAGTTGAACATGACTCAATTTATCTTCCCCACAACATTCATATTTCCGAAAGCTCTAATTATTATTATCAATCTCAACCATTCTTATTAATGGTGGTTGGGTCTAACTCACTTCAAAATTTGAGTGAGGAGAGTTGTCTAAGACTTATAAAATCTACCTTATGTTATTACTCATGGGATCTCAATAAGATTATCACTTTTCACCAATTGAACATTTTCTATTCCAAAAAGTGTATCACTTTATGTGTACAACTACTTATAATTGGTCAAAAAATACTTAATTTTTAAAATTTTAATTATAATACGTTTTTTCGACCAATCTTCATGTCACACTTTATGGGATAACAGATGTACTTTTGCGATAGGAGGCTAGGATCTCTCATAGTAGAAACATTAAGCAAAAGCCCAAAAACTTGAAAATGTACTTAAATGGGCTAAAGCCCGTAGTTTGAAGCCCATGGCCCAAGACAATCCTTATACCCTGAACATGTGGTTTGGAATCATCAGCGACAAGCAGCCACCATGAGCGCTTTGAAGGAGCTCCGTCGTCCCGTTGCAGCGACAATCCGTCTCACCGTCCCAGCCGGAGGAGCTCGACCTGCTCCGCCGGTGGGACCGGCACTCGGTCAATACCGTCTCAACCTAATGGCGTTCTGCAAAGACTTCAACGCGCGAACACAGAAGTACAAACCTGAAACGCCGATGGCAGTTAAGATAACGGCGTTCAAGGATAACACATTCGAATTCACCGTTAAGACGCCGTCGGTGGCTTGGTACCTGAAGAAAGCGGCGGGGGTGGATTCAGGTAGCGGTAGGGCGGGTCACGTGACCGCGTCGACGCTGTCGGTGAGGCACGTGTATGAGATCGCGAAGGTAAAGCAAACTGATCCTTATTTGCAGAATATGAATCTTGAATCGATTTGTAAGAACATTATTGGCACCGCTAATAGCATGGGGATTCAGGTTGTTAAGGATCTTGATTAATTCATCAAATTGAGTTGAGTCATGGTTTTTTTTAAGTGTTTATTTTAGTTTGTATTTGAATTGGAATTTGAGATTAATGAAACTTTTGTTTTTGCACTATGTGTAATGAGTGACATAGAAATGCTAGATTCTATGAAAATAATATGAACCCTATGGTTGCACTTGGTTTTTGTTCTACCAAAGGTATCCTTTCGTGCTGCATGGTCCACCAAGTACTGCTCACAGGACTCGAATATTTGACTTACTTCCAGCATTTGGTAGAACTTGTAGAATATATGTTATGTTTGGTTTATTTTATAAATAGAATAGTACATGAGATCATAAAGTGAAACATGTTATCTATGTCCCAGGATAGAACATTTCATTCTGGTTTCTTTTGTTAGGATGCCAAACACAGCCTTTGTGTTCATTGATGGTGTGTACTGTGTAGTGTTTCATTCCTTGAAGCAGCTTCAACGCTTGTTGGATAAGCTGTATATATCTTACTATCCCTATATACCACGAAGTCTCCTGTAATGGGCTAACACTATTCTAACCAATGTTGGAACATGAGGTGAGTAAAAGTTGAGATTTTGCATTTCAACTTGGTACAAATCATTTGAGTTTTGTTTATGAATGTTGATAATTATATATGGTTTATCTTTTTTATAACATTTCTCTGACATTTTGGACCTTTTCTTATTATTGTTCTAAAGCAAGCATGCAATATATTAGATTTAACTTTTAGTTGTTGCTCTCAACTTGGTGTACTGCATTTAAGCAAAAATATTAGTTTGCGGGTTTTTTTTTGTGTGGTTATTTTGTTTGCTTTTAGGAATAGAATGGCAATTTGGATATATTCAAAGTATAAAAGTTCCACATTGGATAAGATGATACAAGTGAAAGATAGGAGTTGCCTCCATTGGCCATGTCTTTGGTTCCTCCATGACCAACCACTATTGCCGCTAATTGTAGAGAATTAATTTTACACCTTAGTTTTGTAATCCAATTCATCATCCAGTTTTGTAATCCAACATTTTTTCACTGAACGAATGTTGATGAGATTAAGCTACACTATTAAAACCGTGATTCAATAATAATGATATAGTTCTGTATAGTAAAATATAATGATATTTAGCTCTAGTTTTTTTCTCCCTAAGGGTTCAATAATAATAAACAAGCATAGATAAAATAATAACTTAACAAATGCTCAAGATTGACAGCCATTTTAAAAATTAAGACTATATTTAATGGTCTAATTTATATTAAGACATTTAAATAAATCACAAGACCTACTTCTAAATAGGTCATTGAACCTACTTTACGAAATTTGACCAATAATGAATTGCTAAAAATGAAAATATCATAGACTCCAAAGATTCGAAAAAATATTAAAAAATAGATGACTGCACAAGTATAACATATGGTTCTATGAGTGTGGTAAATGAATTTCTTAATTGTTTAATTTAAGTCAAGCAAACAATTTTCCAGGGAAAGTAAAAGTATTAAGACAATACTTTGCATATGATGCTTCCGTAATTCTTTGGAAATGGGAACTCAGCAAAATACAGCATCTGCTTGAAGCCCTTGTGGGAAAATATACAGTGCTTATTATATTTTAGCATGGATGGAGGAGGGAGATTTGTTCTTTTTTTATATATTACCAACAATATTTCTCACCTTTTTAATGATCTAATCTTTTTCGGGTTTGCTCATCCCAATAAATATCGCTTACAGGAATCGAACTATTGACCTTTGGGATCCAGTGAGACTTACATTACTTGACTAATATCTTGTTGGTGGAAAAAATTGTATTTTTGAAGATGATAAAAAGGGACAATAATTTATTTATAGTAACAACAATCAAAGTTTAATCTTATGATCAATTTATTTATAAGGTCAAATTAAATAGTTTATAATTTATCCCAAAATGATTACATACAAAAAAAAAGAACAAAAAATACTTGCTTTTTCCCCCAGAAACTTGGAGTAGCTATACCAATCAATCCAATAACCCACTATTTTGTGAAAGTCTTGAAAGATTTATCCAACACAGACTTTATTCTTTAAAGATGGAAAATATATTTAGAGAGAAGGGACGTAATTTTTATGGAGAATTTATTTATAGGAAGAAACAGATTGTTAAGGAGAAAATAAGTTTTTACTTTTTACATAGAGAAACGTAATTTTTCAAAGGCGATGAACTTACTTTCATACTAGTATTGAGTGCGTGCCACCGAACGGGTTGATTTTTTCCACAATTGTTCCATTGATTACTCATTAATTACAAAAATATATTATATAGGAAATATTCATTTTAGTCTCCTAAATTTTTCAACCTTATAAATTTGGTATTCAAATTTTGACAACTCAAAATTGTTTCATAAATTTTAAATGTGGGTCAAATTAGTAATTTTTATCATATTTTATAACATCTAGTATAGATAAATTTGACATACATTTTAAATTTTTGGGAATCATTTTAGTTTTTCTCAAAGGAATAAAATCTATATGTTCGAAAAATATGAGAGACTGAAATTAACATTTACTCTCTATTATAAAAATTTTCACCAATGTTTTTTTTAACTATTAATGGAGTATAATAGTTTTGAAAATATTTTATATTTTTAATGCCCGTGCCCTTTTAGTCTTATATTATCAAAAATTACGTTTTGGAAATGATTAATGGTTTGAAGGAATTTATGTTTAAGTCATTGTACATGGTTAGCCCCATGTTTTTAGGTATTCAAAACCTAATCAAGGAGAATTGAGATAAATGTGTTTGAGTTTTGTGGTAAATGTTAAGTACCAAAAAAGGTACATGTTAGTAGAAATATATTCAAAATATATAAAAGGGAATCATATTTTGAGAGGTGGAGCCATATGTTTTAGAGAGAAATATCCACCTATTACCTTGAATTGTGAATGGATGGTTCTAACTTCTAACTAATGTTAAAGTTAGATTAAACCTGAAACTGAATTTCTTTTTAATTTTGGTTAAAGTCATTTAATCAGTTATATGGTTCGATTCAAGTTGAAACAATCAAAATTGACCCAAAACAGGTTAGACGTGAATCAAAAGTTAATCTAACATATGATTCAGCAAAATATTAAAGATTTTATTTTTATCAAAATACAGTAAATTATAGGTGGCAAATGAATGAATATGAATCAATTTGAATTTGGATCATAATGGATGGATGAAAATAACCTATCCATCCATAAAAATATATTTAAATCATATTTTAAATTATTCAATTCATTCATATCTAGTTTTAATAGATAAAATATAATCATCTATGAGTCCATTTTCATGGATTTAAATGGGTGAATATTCAATATATTTGATTTTTTTAATCTAAATTAAAAGCACTTTCCAATAAAATCATTCTTTTATAAACAACTATTTTAATAAACTGTTTTAAAATCACTTTTTTAAATGTAATTTTTTTAAAAAGTGTTTTTTTATTTTCTTAATTTTTTTAGAAAGTGATTTTTTAAACTTTAAAAAAAAAAGTTAACTCTTCTCAATATTCTACGAGCATAAAAACATTTAATGTTCTACATATAATACTTTTAATAGATACTTATATATCTTATGTATTTAAAAACACACTTTTAGTATTGACCACATCCATATTCCCTAGATCTCAATTTAATAAAAAATTAATCAAAGTGATAGTGAGAAAAAGAAAGTGAGAATTGATACAAGTGAATGAAATTGAAAAACAAAGAACCCTATTTATGAATGTTTGTTTTTTGATAGGTTGAATATTCACCCAAATATATCCATTAGATATAATGGGTGTATTTAAATTCATCCATTTCTAAAACTTTTTATTAGATTATATTTATTTAAATCCACTAACTTTAATAAATAGATTTTGATCGATTTAATTTTCTTAGATTTGAATAGATTGTGGATAATTTTAACATTTATGTAAGACTGAGATTGCAACTAAGAGAGGGTGAATTAGTTGACTTAAAATAATGACTACTTTTTCTGCAAAACCGAGAGTTAAAGTGCAGCGGAAAATATATGCAAAAAATTAATAAGTAAAATCAAATAGATAAGGGAGAAGAGAGTACACAAAATTTTTTATACTGGTTCATCTTCTTGTCCACCGAAGGCTACGTCCAGTACTCTTGCGGCATAAGAGATTTTTCCACTAAAGATTATGAGTTACAATTACAATATCTCACCCCGAGATTTCTATGTACCTTACACACTCCTTAATCATTATTCACTTTTGGAAAACACATTTTCAAGTGATTCTAATCCCCTTTCTTATCACATCTCGTGAAAGAAAGTATTATGCAATAATAATGAAAAAATGTGCAACAATGGTGGAATTGCCTTTTACAAGTATGAAAGTGATGTAACTTGCAATCCAAACAACTTTTTAATATACTTAGTAATAATGTTCTTTATAAGTTTGTAAACTTGAAACACTTTCACTTTAAGCAACTTCATAAAAAACACCTTCGAAAGTTTAAGAACTTGTTGCAAAAAGTGCAGAAAATAATTTCAGAATATGTGTAAGAGCTTTTGAAATTTATATGAGAGTTGTGTATATATTGTGAGTAGTGATTGTGAGTTCCAATGCCTTTATATAGAACTTCCAATCAGCCAAAATGTCTCTTTGAAAAGGTAGGAATTGATTGGAATGAAAACATGTATTTTGGATTGAAACTCATCATTCACTTTGAATTTGAAAATCTGATGCAACAACTCTCAATAATCGAATATAGCATTGAGTAATTGATTACTCAAGGTTTCTGTCCACTAATCATTTATTGTTAAATTAGAGTAATCGATTACAGCAAGTTGAGTAATTGGTTACTCAACTTTAATAACACTAGTAATTTGTTACTCAAATACAATAATGGATGATTTTGATCAGTTTTAAGTTGGATAACTCTTTTCTCACACTTGTAATTTGTTACTTAGATGAAGTAATCTGTTACACACTATTTTTGAAAATTGTTTTAAATATTTTAAAGTGTTTCAATTTTCTTAAAAAATAGTTTGAGCATTACTACTATTGTATAACTAAGAGTATAGGATAAAAAAACCTATTTAGACTTAGACTAAAAGGTCTTGAATATCTTGAAGCTTGATTCTTCATTGTCTTTGTAAGTATTCTTCCTTTTCTTCTTTTTGGTGATTTTGATGTCTTCATCGAAACCATACCAAGGTCAGTAGCAAGGTCACAAAAAATCAAATTTAGATTTTTGCTTTCTTAATTGAAAATCATATCACAAGAAATTATGAATTATTTTAAAAATTAGTTTATCTAATAAATAATTATCTTTTGAGTTATGAATGTAAATTGTAAACTTATATTTTAGACGTAATAGTTGGTTGTTGACTACTTACTTTGAAACCCCATTATTGAAGTTGATTTAATTTATAATGGGAAGACTTTTTTGTTACAACAAATTTGAAGACTTTAATCTTCATTATCTTATCATACATGCTATCAGTTGTCTATTTTGATCTAGTATCTTTTTATATTTGGGCTTTGGCACCTTTCCTTTCTCCAAAGAAACTATAATCCCTAACCACCAAAACAGAAAGTTTCAAAAAAAGAAAACCCTAACTATTTCTCTCCCTATAAATACAATTGCCAAGAAAGTTATTTGCATTAAGAAAAGTTACATACTCTTCTCTTCAACCTCTCTCTATTTTGTGATCAACATACAATATTCTCTTCTCTTCTTCAATGGCTGGTCTTCAACAATATAACTTTTTCCCCACTGATCTCTTCTACCCTCGTCCTAAACCACAACCTTCTTCTAATCCAACGGTGGTGATTCCTTTGCAAAACCCTAATACTAATGAAGACAAGAATCAACAGCAACAACCACTACCTAGGAGCATGTTTAAAGTTACCCCTTCTAGTTCTCCTCTTGTTTATATTCACAAGAGACAACAATCTCTTACTAGGGTTCATAACAAGGTATCTAAATTCCCACCTTCTTGGGTTGTTTTTATGGATCAAGAACAGGACTCAAAACCTTTTTGAATTGTTCTTCTTCCTCAAAGGAATGAGTGAAGGACATATTCATGGATATATATATATATATATATATATATATATATATATATATTATATAGTTTGTAAATTATCTTAGGGACCAATCCCTCTTTTTTATTTTATTTTATGTTTTCTCCTTTTTTTTCCAACATAGGAATAGTAGAATCTTTGTTTTTTTATTACCCCTTTTCAATATTTGAGTAGCTTATATAAAACGTGAAAAGTTATAGAAGATGAAAATCAATAAAATTTGAAACTTGTCTCGTTATTCAATATTTCTATGTCTTCTTATAAGTTTGCTTTGTTTTGCAATTCCCATGTGCCAAAAAAATTATGAACGTTATGTGAACATGAAGAGCTTGGTGAATACTAGAATTAGACTTTGCATAACGAGAAGGGTAATGATTTTCTAATCAACAAAATCGGCCACCGAAGATTAAGAAATTGTTTCAATGCTATGCTTGGTTCAAAGTTTCATTAGAGTACATTAAAAAATGATTGCAATAAATATGACCTTATTAAATTAAAAACTAGAGAGTGTCTACTGTTCAACGATATTGAATAAGATTAAGTTAAAAAAAGGAAATAGTCAAGTTTGGGTTGCTTCTTGCCTCACAATTAAGAGAAAAGACATAAGATTAAATAATACATTGACTTTTGCAACAATTGAATAGTCACTCACCTATGAAAAAATAAAAAAAGAAGAGAGAAATAGAAAGAAAAAAAAAAGGTAAGAACAAAGAATTCAACATTGTACAACATGGACACATGACATGTCACATGCCGAGGCTCACGGCGTGCAATTTACGGAGGATGCTTCTAGAACCGAATACGAATAGCCCACGAATATGCTCCTATTTTTATTTTATTTTGTATGCATCAAATAAATAATGTTTTGTTTTTGTAAAACGAATTTGTAAAAGTCTTTGTGAGATTCTTTTCTGTAATAAGAATGAGAATTTTGGATAGAATTAAAATATGTATACTGCACTATCTAAAGAATATTCTATTTTGCTATAGAGTAGGAACAATACTCTTCATATGCTTTATTTGCTATATTATATTCAAATTTTATTAAATTTTGCACCTAAATAATATTCTATATCATATCAGAAACAATATTCGATTCTAACAATAATTATTTCAAAAGTCACATGTACATTACTGTATTATTAATTGGAAATATAACTTTTTTGTGCTAAAACTGTATGAAATTAATTTTTATGAAAAAATATTGATTTATTATAAGACATTTTTAACCAAATTACATATATATATTAATAAAAGTAGTTCATCTTATTTTTTTATAAATATATTATAACATTAATATCCTATATCTCTTTAACTCATTCAAATGATCATAGGCTTACTATTCGAACAAATAAGAATAAAAGAAACAAACTTTACGTAAAAAAAATATAAAGTATCTAGTAAAAACCATCAAAAGTTTAAAAAAATGTGTTTTATAATAAACACCATACGAATAATATGTTGGAATATTTAGCCTACCAAATAATATGAAATAGAAAATTAGGACCAAACCTATCTACCTAAGCATTAGTTGACCTTGTAGACCTAGAGGATAAATGAAAATAAAGGAGGAACACGAGTTCTAAAAAGGTATTGCATGTTTTTCTTTATCATGGGGGTAGTTGTTAATTAACACTAGCCACTACTGTGTCACCTAACAAACCCATGGGTGAAAACCAAACCTACATCTCAAATTTCTATGATATATGTCTACTTATCATGTTATCATGCATAAAATAATTGCCATAATGTGACGGATTCAAAGAGTAAATAATTGGTTAGTTAATCATGTTGGGTCGGTTATGTATATATATAAAGTCAAAGATTGATATTTGAATATATTTAGTCAAATAATCTTACAGGGGCATGTATTGTTAAAATGGTAAGAGACATGCTTAAATCTTCTTGATGAAACAAGAAAAATGAGAAAAGAGAATGAGAAAGAAAGCTTAAAGAATTGATATTTCTCATTACTAAAAATGAATGAATTGAATTACAAGGAATAAGGGAATCACCCTTTATATACTAACTAATTAATCGATTAATTAAACTCTTAATCGATTAACAAATACAATACTACAACTAACAAACTGAAACCAACTAACAACTTTAACACATGTAACTAAACTACTTTTTCTCCATAGCAAATAAGTATTTATGTCTCTATTTATGCCTCCATTTTGTTCCTAAGATCATTTTTGCCTATATAGTTTATTGAAGTTACTTAAATAAGCCTGGCTTATTATTATTATTATTATTATTATTATTATTATTTTACATTTTTTTGCACTTCCTCATAATACAATATGATTTAAGCAATTAAACTAATATTTTACTTCATCACGACAACACTACAAAATTATTAAATTTATCCTATAGTTTTCTTCACATTCTTATTATATATATCTGAAAGCCCATATGCATCTCCAAGAGAGTTTTTAACTGCGAAGTTTTAACAATAGTTGCTTATGAATGTAAGCAACCCATAAAAACAACAGATGCAAATGTCCTAAGGGCTCATTTACACTATACTTAAGAGTAAGTCTAAGAGTTGTGGGGAAGAACAAGAGCTTTCACTACCTCATTTCTTGTTCTTACTATGAAATTGTTGAGGTTCATTATGTGTGCTCAAAAGTATCATCTCATTTCTCTTCTTTTTATACAAACCAAGTATCTCTCCATTATAATCATGCAACCCTTAAATAATCAAATAGGTCTCACATATTGCCTCATATTAACTCTTTCATATTTTAATCTTTTTTATAAGCAAAAGATGAATTAAAAAGGCATAAGGTGAGCCAACCCAAATGCAACAATCCTGGTCCTATCAAATATTTAGGTAACAATTGCTTGAGTAAGAATCTTCTCCATTAATAGAGAAGTAAGTATCATTTAATAACACATAAAAGCTAACATATAATAACACTTTTATCATTTTGTATATCATAAAATTATATTTTTGTCATTGAAAATATGAGTAAAAATAATTAATTGTCTCTCAATTAATAGAAAGTATCATTGTTCCAATTCCATTGCCTAGCAATAATTGTATACACTTCATCAAATGTTTTTACTCTTTAACCATGTAATCTGTGTGGAATAATTGTGCAAGATTCTATGCAATCTTATACAATTCTCATGAAAGATATTCTAAGATCATTATTTAAGGTATCAAGAAATAGAAAATATTTGGTTTGTAATGCAAAGTTTCTCTTTCTTTAATCCTTAAATAACATACCTAAGACACATATTAACATTCTACTTAAATTAATATAAAACTCATATAATTCTTTACATGTGTTTTTCTAATGTGTGATCAAAAACACATTTTGCTTTACCAAAAGAGAATAACTTCACATTTTGAATTAATGGGCAGATAGCTATATCAAGGTACATGAATTTTATAAATACATCAATTCTTAATAAAAACTTATCAATTTACGCAGCTCTCATTATTTCTCTTGAAATAAAAGAAGTGGTAGCTCTTTGTTGCACTTGAGGAAACTTTGGGCTCCTTAACAATAAAATTAGAAACAAATAATATAATTATAAAAGCAGCTATCATAATTCTTCTTGAAAGAAAGTCATGGTGGCCCCTTGTTTTAATTAAAAATTGCGGCTATGTTTGCTTATGTCATTCTAAAGTTGGTTAAAGATTGAAAAAAAGCGTTGAAAAAATGAAGGTTGATAAGTTAATTTATTAAATTAATTTTTTTTGTTAAAACTAGCTCATTAGAGTTTATTAGGGTAAAATAATGTAGAAGGTTTTTATAAGTGTGAGACATATAGCCTCTTCAATTCTTAGTATATACCATTAATACTTCAGTATACTGCACATTTTACCAAATGATAAGATGAAGCCGTATTAATTACAATATTTATTTAATAAAAATATTCCGTTGTTTAATATTTACAATGACAAAAGCATCCAAAATTTACTTCAAACTTTGATATTTCTGATACATTATATTGCTTTTGCCACTTGGCTCATATGCTTCACTTCCATAATATCATATAGGAGAGAAATTATTATGAGTAAATAATGTTTTTACACTTTCACTGTATCATTCATTATTTATTTTTAATTATCATTGATTTTTTTAAAAAGAAAATTCCAAATGAATGGTAAATGATGCACTGACTGTGTATAAATCTTTACAATATCAGTACATATATATTACACTCAATTATGATATAGGAAAATATATAGTGAGAAGATATCAGAGTTTTATACACTGTTAATACATCATGCATAATTCATATTAATCAATATTAATTCTTCAAACAAAGTAATATAAATGAATGATAAACGATATATTAAATGTGTATAAATATTTATCCTTACGGTGCATAAATATTACACTCATTATTGTATGGTTCGTTATTAATGTTCTTAATCCCATTTCTAATATTTATATGTATTAAATTAATTTAATTTTAAATTATAAATGCCTCACCAATATTGATGATTTAGTTGTAACTATTAATATTGAACTATGTAATAATTTCTCCCTAGCTTACCTTTTCATTTTGTTGGAGTGCATTTAGCCAAGATGTTAACACATCTTGCTTGGCATAGCCATAAAGGTGCAATAGTATCTTTGGCTTTTCAAATCATGACTTCCAAATTTTGGACATTTAGAAAAAATCTCTAATCAAATTGACTTACAAACTTAATTTTAGTCAAATAAGTTCCTCAATTAACTAGATTATAATCTACTCTAAAGACACACTATGAATCCTTCAAGAAAAACCAAATAATGTAATTTCATGTTAGCCTCTTAATTAGTTTTGCCCCTACAAAGTTCAAATCAAAATCTTCAGCCTTGGTCAATACTACCATATTATGGTTGACTTAATCTGCCTATGAAATTGAAAGTTCAATCTTATATATAAAAATGAGATTAAAAGGGATCTTGGGTTTGACCCTTGAATATACTAGTTGTCTTGACCCATTCAATGGATTATGAAACTCAATTCTTTGTTTTTTTTCCTATTGTTATAGTTATAGTATCAAATTCTTATCTTTGAATATAAGAATCAAGGTTATTACAAAATGTTGTTTTCTAATTTTTTTGTTTATCTAGAATTGCCATTACACAGGTGTGTGAGATTAATCATGAAGTTATGGTGATGAAAATAAGTCTATTTCCAAAGTGATGAAGACTAGATTTCAACCCGATGAATACAATTTAACTAACATGTAGCCCATTTTGACTATGATCGACCACATTTTTTGCTATATAATTTTACTTAATTAAGTAAAAGATTAGGATTTTCATTTGATATATTATTAATTTAAATATTCTCACAATGTCAATTAACTATATGTCTATATGTGCTGGACCAAACAGAAGAGATTGGAGTCCCTTATATGTCCCCATAAAAGTGCGTGTAATTGGGTTGACAATGAACCGAACCAACTCAGTAAATTTGATTTGTAATTTAACTCGATAAATTTGTCTCATGAATCAAATAACTCAAACTTGAATTAAAAGTTGAGCTCGTTCAATAAATGAGCCAAACTTTAGCTGGATACAGTTCGTATTGTTAGATTCTGAGTATATATATATA